>NW_027196234.1:0-12500 GCF_038502225.1 Cherax quadricarinatus
TTTAGACTAAGGCTGCTTCCTCGGTAACTGAAGTATCAAAATTGTTAAAGTTGCTAGTGAAAAATGGATTCAACAATTTGAATTTCTGATTACAAAATCCTGTATTTATAATCTGTAAAATTATTATAGGAGAAACTGTTGAATAAAGAAATGGACGAAGAGATGCATTTACATAGACTATAAGAAAATCTTTGCTAGTGCTATCAGAGATACAAAGATCACTGGGTTATATGCAGTAATACTAGAAACGTAAACGTTACGCTTATAAATAGTAACACCAGAGCTGCAAAGATCACTATATTGTACCTAGTAAAATTAAAAAAGCAAATATCACTGAATAACAGAAAAAGGCACAATACCGTGACTGGAACGATGCACAAATAACCCGCACATAGAAGAGAGGAGCTTACGACGACGTTTCGGTCCGACTTGGACCATTTACAAAGTCACACTAACGAGAAGTAGAGCAGGACGGCTATATATAGGCAGGAAGAGGTAGTGGTAGTAGTAGTGGCGGAGATGGAAAGAAGTAGAAATGGGGAAGTAAGGACGAGGAGCCAGTCAAATACAAAGAAAGGGGAGCACTGCAAGGGAGCTAGGTGCCCACAAGGGAGCTAGGTGCCCACAAGGGAGCTAGGTGCCCACAAGGGAGCTAGGTGCCCACAAGGGAGCTAGGTGCCCACAGAGGGAGAGCAAGAACACAGAGGTGGGGGGAGGGGAAAATAATGAAATAAAATAAAGAAGGAACAGAAACACAAGACAGAAGAAAGAAAGACAACCCAGAAGAGAAAAAAGGAAAGAGGAAAAGGGAAGAGGGAGAAGAAGAAAAAAGGAGGAATCAGGTTAAGTCACGAGTGTTCTGAAGTTTGGAGCATTTTACAATGTAGTGGGAGAGGAAGGCATCTACAGAGACGAAGCCAGGACTAAGATTCATACAAGGAAAGTTGTGTATTAGGGAGGATTCAACAAGACGGCGACTGTTAAAGTTGGAAGTAGGGAAGACAGTTTTAGGAGAAGATCAGTCTATAGGATGGCTGTGATCTCTGACGTGACAGAAATGATCATTGTTAGTGTTGGCAAGCCTAACACTATTTTTGTGCTCCCTCCCTTCCATTAAGTTTAAAGCTGAATGGGAATCCAATTCCCTGCTTCCTTTCCTTGATGTCCACGTCCACCGCTCAGATACAGGCTTTTCCCCCTCCGCCCACCGCAAACCCATGCACAGCGGCATGCACATTCACCACCCTTCCCATCATGCCCCCCTGTCAAGAAAAGTGTTCCTATCTCCCTCCCTCTCCATGCCCTCCGCATCTGTGATCCTCAGTTCCTTCCAGTAGAAACTTCAGACTTCAAAACACCCGTGACTTAACCTGATTCCTCCTTTTTTCTTCTTCTCTCTCTTCTCCTTTCCTCTTTCCTTTTTTCTCTTTTGGGTTGTCTTTCTTCTGTCTTGTGTTTCTGTTCCTTCTTTATTTTATTTCATTATTTTCCCCTCCCCCCACCTCTGTGTTCTTGCTCTCCCTCTGTGGGCACCTAGCTCTCTTGTGGGCACCTAGCTCCCTTGCAGTGCTCCCCTTTCTTTGTATTTGACTGGCTCCTCGTCCTTACTTCCCCATTTCTACTTCCTTCCATCTCCGCCACTACTACTACCACCACCACTACTACTACTACTGTTACTACTTCTACTACTACTACTACTACTACTACTGTTACTGCTACTACTACTACTTCTACTACTACTACTACTTCTACTACTGTTTCTACTACTACTACTGTTACTACTATCAACACTACTACTACTAATGTTACTACTACCAACACTACCACTACTACTACTACCACTACTACTACTGTTACTACTATCAACACTACTACTACTAATGTTACTACTACCAACACTACCTCTTCCTGCCTATATATACCCGTCCTGCTCTACTTCTCGTTAGTGTGACTTTGTAAATGGTCCAAGTCGGACCGAAACGTCGTCGTAAGCTCCTCTCTTCTATGTGCGGGTTATTTGTGTATCAAATATCACTATTTTATATATAGTAATATTAAGGATACAACGATAACCCTGTTATGCATAACAGTAACAGAGATATAAATATTAATGCTTATACATAATAACACCGATGATGGGAAGATCACAATGTTTAACACAGTAATACCAGAAATTAATGGATAAGGAAGATACACACAGAAATACACAGACGTCACACTTTAACATGAAAGAAAATACACGGAAACTCAAATTAGAACACAAAAATCTATGACATTTAAGTAGACGATTAAAATAAACAATAAGTGGCCTCCTCATTGTGGTGTAGGTAGAGGAGTTCTTCTCTTCTGGCTGGACTATGTTTCTAGTCTTCCCGGGCGGATGTATTTACTGGGCGCAGATTTCTGTGTGTCCTCCCCTGTAATTACATCCATTTGTATATATGATATTAGAACACTTGTGTTCTAATATCATATATGGGTAGTGCTTCATGGGGTTGCCGCATTTGTCAAGTTAAGTTCCTCTCTGAGGAAATGCTGTGTTTGGGGTTCACAGCTCTCAACGTCCCCCTCAAATGATGGAGTTTAAATCCAGTTTTTCCTTTCATTGTATGATATTTTGCTAAATGAGTGTAAGTATAGAACAAATTTTCACACATCAAGGAGTACAAAGACTGATAGATCCGTTGTAACGTGAAAAGTTTGTTCTGTAAAAATTCTTGTCAACTGCACTCTGCATCGCCTTGTTTACATACTCATAACAAAAGTGCACAATGTTACTGAGACCTGATGTTGTACTTAATTATTCAACATTCACTTTTCTGACTTCACAACACTTAACTAACTACAAGCCATTTAGAATGACTAACACGTTTCTCTCAAAGTTTATTAAAGGTTCTTATTTACACATACTTATTTGTCAACACTTTCATGTACGAGCAAACGTTCAGCCTCGTGAATTTCAATAAGTAAAAGATTCCAAATTGATTTTGTGATTAGTAAAAGGACACATGTTGCTGGTCGTGGTAGTTGTGGTGGTGGAGGTAGTGGTGATGGTGCTGGTAGTATTAGTAGCAGTAGAAGTAGTAGTAGTACCAGTAGTAGTACCAGTCGTAGTAATAGTAGTAGAAGAGGTAGAGGTAACTCTTGGTTACTGTGTAATGTTAATTTTTTAAAGGGAACTCGTCCTATTATCAAAGATGACTCAAGTTATATTCGATTTAATCGTCATTTGAAACACTATTAAACAGAATGAAGTCACCTTCATCATCTCTGAAATATTAGCAGAAGTTCTCCTTAGAACATTTGACTCCATCACATAGCAACGAAGACTTACACCTGCTATTACTACTGTTACTATTAGTACTACTAACACCACCACCAATACCATGGACCTGCTATTGCCTTTTCACATTATTTTGTTACATATACTGTAAATAACCTCTGTGTCCTTCAGTTATTTGTATAAATTTAACAAAGCAATAATACGTCTGCTTAGTTGCACATGTGTCCTTTTACCTAACATTCTCGGTATTCTACCAACATTATTACAGAATTAATGATTTGTCCTCCATTCTGCACGTAGAAATTAAACAAAATATCCAACATGGATAAACTAGACTAAGAAACCGTGCCATAAATGGTACTCAGAAGCTGCTCTACAAATTATAAATATGCTGTTTACTTTCCCTGTATAAACTTAGGTGCTAAGCTCAATAACTTCAGTTTTATACTGCACATTCTCAACCCCTTAATGTCTAATATGGATTATGCTGTTAACTTTTACTAGAAATCAGTGTAAAATTAGAACAAATGATTGATCTGTAAACAAGAATTCTTGATGGTCCGTGTGGCTACGCACTGAACCTTGATGGTCCGTGTGGCTACGCACTGAACCTTGATGGTCCGTGTGGCTACGCACTGAACCTTGATGGTCCGTGTGGCTACGCACTGAACCTTGATGGTCCGTGTGGCTACGCACTGAACCTTGATGGTCCGTGTGGCTACGCACTGAACCTTGATGGTCCCGTGTGGCTACGCACTGAACCTTGATGGTCCGTGTGGCTACGCACTGAACCTTCACTTGTATGCCACAATACACTTTCAGTTGCAGTTCACTCTTACACCTACAATATGTTATTGTGTATTATTTTTATGGTACCTAAAACTGTAGTTCACTACATACTTACCTGTGTAAGTCACCTGTTGCTTTACTTACACATTCACCTCAACATCACCTCACATTATCATGTAGTTTATCTGTGAACCTTATTATAACTTTGGTCATGCCACACACAACATCCTGAGGGTCATGCCACCTTCCACATCCTGGAGGTCATGCCACTCACAACATCCTTGAGGTCAAGCCACTCACAGCATCCAGGAGGTCATATCACGCACAACATCCTGAGGGTCATGCCACCTTCACCATCCTTGAGGTCATGCCACTCACACCATCCTTGAGGTCATGCCACTCACACCATCCTTGAGGTCATGCCACTCACACCATCCTTGAGGTCATGCCACTCCTCAAATACTTAAGTGGTAAAGATATTCTTCCTCTGCTACTTTACACCAGAATCTCTAAGATTTTCGTTTGTGACAAAATGAATCAATTCACTGTATACAGGAGTTACTGGAAATTAAATGTAAGTGCATTGAGTGATGAGGAGGGGTTAGTGGGATTTTCTGTCCTATGGAAGGAGCTTAGCGAGGAGGCACAGGGAGTGGTAGATGTTGTACAATGGTGGGATTGTGTAGCCAAGGAAAGGATTAGGAAATATTATGTGGGGGTGGGCAAACGTATAAATGATTTAAAATATGGCCTTTCAAACTATTTAGAGGACAGGTTAAGGGGCTGTTATGGGAAGGGGGCTGTGGGGGGCAACTATCCTATGGATGAAATTGTCGAGGTCAAGGGGAGACTGAGGGAGTTACAAAATGAGAGGTTTCAAGCGGTAAGGGTGCAGGCAGGGGTAGAGGAGGTGCTTTGGGGAGACAAGCCATCGGCGTGTGTGTTGCGACGTCAAAAACAAAGACAGCGGGTTACAGCTATTCCGAGGTTAGAGGTACATGAGATGGCGGGGGGTTATAGAATGGGTCAGGAGATACTAACTACGAAAGGAATGTGTGAGTATGCGGATAAATGGTATGAAGGGTATTGGACAAGTGGGAAGGTGGAGAATGTGGATTTAGAGAAGGTGTGTGAGTATGTGACGTGTAATTTAGGGAATAGTGATAGAAAGGCTTTAGGGGGGGTAATAACGGAAGAGGAAATAGAGTTGGCTTTAAGGGGAATGAGGAAGGGCAAAGCACCGGGAATAGACGGTCTCCCGGCTGAATTTTACCTCCAACATTGGGAGGTGATAAGGGGATTCATGGGTAGGTTATTTAATCAGATGAAGGAGAAGGGTGTGATGGGGGACAAGCAAGCAACAGCAGTTGTAGTGTTGGTCCAGAAGGGTAAGGGGCAGCACACCCTCAAGGAGTACCGTGCCATATCTCTGTTATGTGCTGATTATAAGTTGTTCGCTAAAGTCTTGGGTAATCGGTTTAAATGTGTGGTAGGGAGAGTGGTTTCGAAAACGCAGTATGGTTTGCCTGGAAGGTCGATGATTGAGGGTCATGGAATACTGAGAAGTTTTGTGGAGTCAAAAGGGGGGGGGAGGGAGGGCGGCGTTGTTGGCCTTAGACTGGCAGGGGGCCTATGACAGGGTGGAAAGGGGAGCATTGGAAGCTATACTTAGGAGGCAGGGTTATGGGGAAGAAATAGTTAATTGGGTAACCACGTTGTACAATGGAGCTAAGATGAGGGTACAGATTAATGGATGCTTGGGGGAGGAGATTGTAATGGGTAGGGGACTTAGGCAGGGGTGTCCCATGTCACAAATGTTGTTTGCGTGCATTCAGGACCCCTTCTATAGAATGGTTGAACGTTGTGTATGTGACACGAGTGGAGGTGTGGGGGAGGTCGGGAAAGTGTGGCCTGGAATAATAGGATATGTAGACGATACAACAGTCCTGGTTCGAGAGGGGATGGCGTTGGGTGTTTTGGATGATGTTGTGCAACAGTTCGGAAATGCAACAGGGATGCAGGTAAATAGAGAGAAGTCAATGATCATGGGGTTGGGTGATGGGGTGGTGGGGGGAGGAGATGTAACGTTGTGAGGAAACAAACGGTGTCTTTAAAAATTTGTGGTATCACCTATAAGGATGACTTGGATGCTGCTCGAGAGGAAAACTCGAATAGATTAATGGAAAGGATTCAGGGGCGTCTGGGTGCATTGCGATCTCATCATCTGACTCTCGTACAACGAGTGATTGTTATAAATGTATTATTGTATAGTAAGGTTTGGCACGTAGCAGCCGTGTTCCCATTAACAGGGACGGCGATTGTGGGAATTCTGAGACGAGTGTTCAACTTTTTGTGGGGTTCAAGGTGCGATTGGCTGAGGAGAGAGGTTGTAATGTTACCTGTGCGCCAGGGTGGGTTGGGGTTGATGGATCTGAGAAGGAGGATTAAATGTGTGTTTCTTAAATGGGAGGTTTTGCGCGAAGGTATGAGTGGAGGGCAGCTGGGAAAAATACATGATAGGTTGGGTAAGTTGTATGGTGGTGTGGAGTTGAGGGAATGTGAAACTGTTTTGAGGGCTTTGATGTTGGTTAGAGAACCCAGGAAAATTCGAGTAGGGGTTTTGTGTAGGCTGCTTGAAGAAAGGATTGTTGTACCAGTTGAGGGATTGTTCCCCATGTACGCATGGAAGAGTATTTGGTATAGGTTTAGCAAGTTGAAGTTAAAGCCTAGGGTAAGGGAGGTAACGTATCGTTTTCTGCATGGCATACTACCGTCGGGGGAGGTACTAAGAACCAGAGGGGTAATTGTGGGCGGAAGGTGTGGAATCTGTGGGGAGGATGAGACGGCGTTCCATGCAGTATACTTTTGTGGGGGACTGGAGGGTGTTAGGTATTGGTTAAGTAGGGTTGTACATGGGGTGGGGGGCCGAGGGGTGTCGGTTCTGCGTGCACTAAGCCTAGAGGTGGGAGGGTTCGATGAGAGTGTTATAAGAGCTTAGGATTATATAATAGTGGATTATATATATATATATATATATATATATCGTGGGTGATGAGGGGGAGGGGGGATTGTGAGGTGCGGAGGCGGGTACTAGCGGTAACGGTTTATCGTACGATGTGTCGTAATAGAGAACTGTATGGGAGGAGGTGGGAGAAGGATTTTTCGTTAGGGTTTCTCATGAATCTACGACTTGGGCTGAGTGAGTAAGGGGGGGGGTTGGGGATTACATACGAGAAGGGGGAATTCAGGGGGACACAGCGGGGTCGCCTCTTGGGGAGGGGTGAGAGTGAGGTGTATGTGGGTATAGAAGGTGTAGATGTGTGGCATAAGTGTATGTAGCATGCAAGTGGGCACAGAAAACAAAGGTGATATCAAGTAATTACGTAGTAACGAATGAAGAATTCTGTGTTTGATGTGTCAGGGTCGTCATGACCTTCTTCATACCAAGACATTAGTTTGTTCAAATCGTCCTGGAGTTCATTGATATCCTCCTCAGAGTGAATTATACGGCCTATCTTTGTATCATCAGCAAACTTATTCATGTCACTAGTAATCCCTTCATCAAGGTCATTAATGTAAATTATGAACAGGAGAGGGCCTAAAACTGATCCTCGTGGAACGCTACTAGTGACTAATCCCCATTCAGATTTCACTCCATTAATTGTAACTCTCTGCTTTCTATTGGTAAGCCATGCCTCAATCCATGCTAGAACTTTACCTCCTATACCATGAGCTGCCACTTTTCTTAAGAGTCTCTTGTGAGGTACTCTGTCGAAGGCTTTACTAAAATCCAAATAAACAATATCATATTCCTTATCACTGTCAACTGCCTCAAATGTTCTATTGAAGAACATCAGCAAGTTTGTCAGGCAGGAACGACCTCTCGTGAATCCATGCTGAGATTCATTTATCAAGTTATGCTCTTCAAGGTGACTTCTGATAATGTCAGCTATAATTGATTCTAATAACTTGCCCACTATAGATGTCAGGCGTATTGGACGGTAATTTGAAGGAGTGGACTTATCCCCTGATTTAAATATAGGAACCACATTAGCCATCTTCCACAACTCTGGCACAACACTGGTAAGGATGGACGCATTGAATACACTCGTTAATGGCTGACTAAGCTCCATCTTGCATTCCTTAAGCACCCTTGAAAACAACTCATCGGGTCCCGGGGACTTATTTTGTTTCAGTTTGTCTATCTGTTTAATAACCATGTCCCTCGTGACAGTAATATTAGTTAACTTAAATTCATCAGGAACTAAATAATTGTTAATAACTGGAATCTCATTTACATCTTCCTGTGTAAAAACTGACAGAAAGTAGTCATTAAATAAGGAACACATTTCCAGTTCATTATCCGTCAGCTGTCCATTCCCAGTTTTCAGAGGTCCTACTTTTTCCTTCACCTTCGTCCTATGCACTTGAAAGAACCCCTTTGGATTAGCCTTTGATTCATTAGCAACTCTAATTTCATAGTCACGTTTAGCCTTTCTAATCGCCTTTTTTACTTCTCTTTTAAGCTGAACATATTGGTCAGTAAGGTTAACCTCTCCTCTTCTGATGCGCCTATAAATTCCCATTTTCTCCCCTAATAGATGTTTTAGCCTCCTGTTAACCCATTTGGGATCGTTATTATTTGACCTAATTTCTCTCTGGGGAATGTATATACTCTGGGCACTATGTACATTATTAAGAAAACAATCATAAAAGCAGATCCCTTCATATTCATAAGTATGATTATCGTCAATAAAATCATTAGCTAGATAATCCCAATCAAGATTAGACAGATGTTCCCTAAGTCCATTATAATCGGCAGAACGAAAATCAGGGATTTTTACTGTATTATCATTATTCTTGCATTCCCAATTAATGCTGAAAGTGATGGATTTGTGATCACTTGCGCCAAGCTCTTCAGTGATCTCCAGATTATTCACGAGTGTTTCCTTATTTGACAAGACTAGGTCTAGCAAATTATTACCCTTGGTAGGCTCAGTTACGCTCTGTTTCAGAAAACAGTCCTGAACTGTTTCCATAAAGTCCCCTACTATGACTATGTTACTGTGTCCAGAAGCCCTAACAATTTCGTCCCAAAGAAGTCTCCCTCTATCGTGATCCAAGCCTGGAGGTCGGTATATTACACCTAGAATTAGTTTTTCTTGACCCTCCACGAACTCTACCCAAACAGACTCTGTTACTGCTCCATCTATTTTTATACCTGTTTTTATGCAACAATTAATATTTTCTCGAACATACAATGCAACTCCTCCCCCCTTCCCATTAGATCTATCCACATTGAACAACTTAAATCCCTGAATATTACAATCAGCAGGCATATCCCGACTCTTTAAATCATACCACGTTTCAGTTAATGCAATGATATCAAAGTTCCCAGCACATGCTACCAAACGTAGTTCATTAATTTTATTTCTTGCACTTCGACTGTTAGCATAAAACACCTTCATATGTTTTCTCTTCTCCTCATTTTTCCTAGTCATCTTTGTTTTAACACAATTTCTGAAATTATCATTACCCAGAGTTACTCCATGACAGTTACTATTAAGATTCTTAATATCAGAGCATAAGTCAATATATCCATACTCATTATTTATCATTTCTAAACCCATACCTCTAACTAATCCTAGTTTAAAGTCCTAACAACCCCCTCAACTGAGTTAGCAAGAAAACCCACACCTGCCCTGGATAAGTGAACCCCATCCCTGGAATACATGTCATTTCGGCCATAGAAGTTGTCCCAGTTGTCAATGAATGGTACTGCATTATCCTTACAGTATTTATCCAGCCAACAATTAATACCAATTGCTCTGGACAACCATTCATTACCAACACCTCTTCTTGGCAAAATCCCACATATAACAGGGCGCCCCCCTTCTTCCTAATTATGTCTATAGCTGTCCTGAACTTTCTAACTAAATCCTCACTTCTACGCTTGCCTACATCATTGCCTCCAGCACTGAGGCAAATAATAGGATTGATCCCATTACCGTTCATGATGTTGTCAAGCCGGCTAACAATGTCCTCCATCCCAGCCCCAGGAAAGCATACCCTTTGTCTCCTACTCCTGTCCTTCAAGCAGAATGCCCTATCCATGTATCTAACCTGGCTATCCTCAACAACAACAATATTCTTACCTTCCTTGTTGTCGTTCGTCGTGACGATCCCAGTAGTCGACTCACATTCGTCGGGTAGCACCGAGAATGCGTTGGTTTCCACAGGAGTTTCCACAGCAGTCTCTTTCTTCTTCATCGTTTCTGGCTTTCCATTCGTCTTCTTGATCGTCAACTTCGTCGTTCCCTGCTGTCCAGCCACTGACCACGATCCCTTCTTGACTTGAGGACTCGAAACAGGAGGACTACTACGAATCCTCTTGTTTTCCTCGGTCAATCGCCGTATCTCCATCTTCGCTGCCCTCAATTCTTCCTTAAGTTGCTGGTAAAGTTGCTCGATGGAGGGCATCTTGGTTCAGTCCACGGGAGCACACAAGACACTTCTTCACAGAGTTAAGTACAGGTCACCACTGAGTTAAGTACAGGTCACCACTGTTAAGTACAGGTCACCACTGATGTATTAAGTGTGAATGGTGTCAAGATTATAGGTGTAAGACCGTGAAGAGCTTTTGGGCTTATGTAGAGTGTGCGTTTATAGCCTTTATTGGGCATATTTCATGTGCGATAATCGTATCGCAATGAGAGGTTATTTAAATTATGTTGTTTGTGTTTAGTGTTGGGGTTTTTTAGCGAGTGTACTGACTTTATTCTAACATTATATAATGTGCTCATCCAGTTGATGAGAGATGGAACGATAATGACTTCCATAAATTTGTAATGCCTCGTTAAAAATTTGTAATGGGAGAGTATGGTTTAGTCTCTTACTTTACATAATGTGCTCAGCCGGTGGAAGAGGCTGTAGTAATACTTAGTAATATTTATTTAGTATAAGTGTGAGGCTTAGGATTTTCCTTTTTTTTTTTTCAATGCTTAAAGTGGGATTGTAGTGAGACACGTATGTATGTTTTTAGGTAATTCTTATTGTATAGAGGTTAATTTTGGGAAGTACATGTATTTTATTTTTTTTAACTGAGATTGTGATGTAGGTCATTCCTCTGATTATCTACTGTGAAGGTTGTGAACCTTTGTCATATGTCAGTCATAGTATGTTAACTATACAAATCTGAAAGGTTTATATAGTTTATATTTTATATAGTTTATATAGTTATATAGTTTATATTGTTTATATTATAGTAGTATGTTATATGGAAAAATTTGTGAGTGTATATGTTGTGTAGGATTGTTAGTGTATGTTGTGTAGGATTGTTAGTGTATGTTGTGTAGGATTGTTAGTGTATGTTGTGTAGGATTGTTAGTGTATGTTGTGTAGGATTGTTAGTGTATGTTCTGTAGGATTGTTAGTGTATGTTCTGTAGGATTGTTAGTGTATGTTGTGTAGGATTGTTAGTGTATGTTGTGTAGGATTGTTAGTGTATGTTGTGTAGGATTGTTAGTGTATGTTCTGTAGGATTGTTAGTGTATGTTGTGTAGGATTGTTAGTGTATGTTCTGTAGGATTGTTAGTGTATGTTGTGTAGGATTGTTAGTGTATGTTCTGTAGGATTGAGGATCCTACTGTACCCATTTTATATCTTTTTATTTAATAGTAAGCTGTAAAATTTTTAAATAAAATATAAAAAAAAATTATCATTAACTTAAATATAATTTAGTGTTCCGTAACATTAATGGTGTAAAATATACTACGATTAATATATTACAGTACTTGACAATATAGAGATTGTCAAGTACTGTAATATATTAATCGTAGTATAAGCTGTAAAATTTTTAAATAAAATATAAAAAAAAATTATCATTAACTTAAATATAATTTAGTGTTCCGTAACATTAATGGTGTAAAATATACTACGATTAATATATTACAGTACTTGACAATATAGAGATTGTGGTTGCAGGGGTCGAGTCACAGCTGCTGGCCCTGCCTCGTCGTTGGCCGCTATTAGGTGTGTGTGTGTGTACTCACCTAGTTGTACTCACCTAGTTGAGGTTGCGGGGGTCGAGTCCGAGCTCCTGGCCCCGCCTCTTCACTGATCGCTACTAGGTCACTCTCCCTGAGCCGTGAGCTTTATCATACCTCTGCTTAAAGCTATGTATGGATCACACATGCACATACACATGCACACACACATACACACATACACACACACATACACACACATACATACATACACACACACACACACACACACACACACACACACACACACACACACACACACACACACACACACACACACACAGGACTACACAGGAATGAGGAACTACCTGAACGGGGTTCAGTGGGACAGAGAACTGGCAGGGAAGCCAGTTAATGAGATGATGGAATATGTAGCAACAAAA
>NW_027196234.1:17500-101304 GCF_038502225.1 Cherax quadricarinatus
GTAGGTGTCCATCAGAAGTTTCATGATTGTGTACTTTTGGGTTCAGCTTCCACCATATTTGATACCCAGTCACAAACTTTGATGTTATACTTGTAACATTAGAGGTGAACAATCTACAGCAGTAACAGTATAATTTCCCACTGACTGGCGAGTATACCATCCATGATCGCAAAACTTTCTCACAATTCTGCATCTGTTTGTAGAACCATTCTTTAGAAAGCTGACGCTCATCGCCTTTAGAATTTTTTCTCTTTGTAACACGAAAAGGGCCATCCTTGTTCTGATAAACATAACTACCTCTTTTGATGATTTCAATCCTGGAATAGTCTGGAATTGGAATTTTCGAAGAAGAAACGTCACACATCGATGTTAACTCTCGCAGACTCTTATTCCCTTCATTACTCTCGCTTATATTATCATTGACGGAGTCAGAATCAACATCAGTGTTATCAGTAAGATAACACTGAGATACTGAACCATTTTTCGCATTAGCTGAACTTTTTCATTTTTTGCCTGCCATTGTTGACATCCAGGAGGCCTCTTCGATTTATACATTCCATCAGGCATGATATTATATCAGTGATCTGAAAAAAGAATGCCAGGTTCACCGTTTTGGTTCTACTGAATATTCGGTAATTTTTAATGGTGACAAAGAAATAAATGGTGCCAATTTTATTATCCTACTGAGGATGAAATGAAGTTAGGAAAGGAAATAAGTGGGTTAAGTTCAGATGAAATTAAGACTAACCATTAATAACTGTTGTTCCATGATTGCATTAATTTTTTCAATAGAACCTAATTTGGATATTTAACTCAGACTCTAACCAGAATGAGAACAAAGCAGAAAAAATTATGCCTACTTTCCAATTAATTGGAAAGTAGGCATAATGGATGTAATACTAATGTGTACCATATTATTTGGTAAGACTCCTGGCCCTATAGGCTTTACTCCACAAGAATTGGTAACAAGGCATGGTTAAAACGGATATCATTAAATAACAAAAAGGCACAATACCGTGACTGGAGCAATACACAAATAACCCGCACACAGGAGAGGGGAGCTCACGACGACGTTTCAGTCCGACTTCGACCATTTACAAAGTCTCACTAACAGAAAGCACGAACGAACGAACGTTAACAGAAAGCAGAGGGAAAGGTAGTATATACAGGCCAACAGACAGGGACGGGACAAGAGAGATAGTAGGAAAAGAGGAAGAGAGGTAGTCGTAGAGGTAGTAGTAGTATAGTGGAGCGAGTCAAATACTAAGAAAGAGGATCACTGCAAGGGAGCTAGGGGCCCACAAGGGAGCTAGGGGCCCACAAGAGAGCTAGGGGCCCACAAAAGGCAGGAATAAAAACACAGAGGGAGTGAGGGAAATAATAATGGACCAAATACTCAAGGCAGAAGAAAGAAAACCCAAAGGAGAAAGAGGAAAGGAGGAGGAGGAAAAAAGAAACAGGTTAAGTCACGGGTGTTCTGAAGTGTGGAGCATTGTACAATGTAATGGGAAAGGAAGGCATCTACAGAGACGAAGCCAGGACTAAAATTCATACAAAGATAGGTAGGTAAGACACATAGGCAACAGATAGTTTCAGACTATGGAACAGAACATCTCCAGGCTGAGGGACTGACAACCTCAAATCTACGACTTCAAGGGTGACGGACTGATTACATAGTCTACATATCTCTACTACTCCTGCCTAATTTCAGTACTCGACTGAAGAACTGAAGAAGCCTACTGTGTAGGCAAAACGTTTCGGAATAAAGTTACCTAACTGTTACCTATGTGTCTTACCTACCAACCTGTCGGTATTGTATACCATTTTGATATTCACTCATACAAGGAAAGTTGTGTATGTAGATGACATCTTTGCTCTTTGTCCTGAAGACTCTAGGCACTGTGTGGCTTCATCAGTACAATACAAAGTGGGTCAACAGGCCTGCTGCAGTGTTCCTCTTTTCTTATGTTCTTATGTTGTATAAGTGTCTCAATCTTCAGTGGGAATCTAATTCCTTGCTTCCTTTCCTTGATGTTAATATCCACCTCTCAGATACAGGTTTTGGTTTTTCCGTGTAGCACAAGCCTATGTACAGTGGCATATACATTCACTACTGTGATAAATGGTTTGAAAACTGACAAGTTGAAGATTGAGACACATATGCAGCATACGGGAATCTTTATTAAGGAAACGTTTCGCCACACAATGGCTTCTTCAGTCCAATATAAAGTAGAGAAGGGCAACGTTTCACTTTCCAGGAACTTTGTCAAGCTGATACAAAGAATACATGGACACAGAGGGTATATATAGGCTTTGAGTGAGGTGTAGTACAAGTAGAGGTAGTAGTAGTTGTAGTTGTTCTTATGTTCTTATACATGTGGTGGGAAAACTTTGGGTAGGGGTAGTTTTGATAAGGACCTGCCTTGTATGGTCCAGTAGGCCTTCTGCAGTGTTCCTCCATTCCTGTGTTGTTATGTACCACGGTTATTTCAGCATTTCATGAATGCCAGTTCTCACCCGTTCATATATCTTGATTCATAAACATGACTGATATCAACAATAAGCAAAAGTAAAGGCAACATTTAGGCAACTTTATTTCGGAATAAAGTTGCCTATGTGTCTTGCCTATCAACTTGTCGGTATTGTATACCATTTTGATATTCACGAATAAGTAAAGCTCAAAATATAATTACCCGACCCTTTGTCTGTTTAACCCAGCCACATATACACCACCTGGACCAAACTCACTGGTGGGCGGTGCAGCAGACACATATACACCACCTGGACCACACTCACTGGTGGGCGGTGCAGCAGACACATATACACCACCTGGACCACACTCACTGGTGGGCGGTGCAGCAGACACATATACACCACCTGGACCACACTCACTGGTGGGCGGTGCAGCAGACACATATACACCACCTGGACCAAACTCACTGGTGGGCGGTGCAGCAGACACATATACACCACCTGGACCACACTCACTGGTGGGCGGTGCAGCAGACACATATACACCACCTGGACCACACTCACTGGTGGGCGGTGCAGCAGACACAGTATGTAACGTCACTGATGACTGATCATAGTGATGCCAGGGCGATTAAGGGTTTTTCCAAAACATCTTAAATAAAATTGTCGATTTATCGTAGTTTATCATATAGCGTCATTGATTTTTCCTATATAGGCCTAATTGTACTCTGTAATCATATAATAGGCTATATAGAAACAAAGGATTTTTTTCTTATGTTGCTGCAGCACTGCCTAGTATGGCTCAAGAAATCGTAATGACACGATTGCAAATAAACCATACCCCCGGCCGGGATTGAACCCGCGGTCATAGAGACTCTATGACCGCGGGTTCAATCCCGGCCGGGGGTATGGTTTGGTTTGTGGAAAAAGACACTTATGTACAGTTCAGGACATTTATTAAAGGAAACGTTTCGCCACGAGTGGCTTCTTCAGTCCTAATACAGAGAAAACTAAGAAAACACACATATATATAGTGGTGGGAGTCAGGTGAGGTGAAGCGTGGGTAGAGGTGGTAATAGTAGTAGTAGTAGTAATGGAACTAAGGAGGTGAGGTTAGAGAGGGACCTGCTGGCATCAAGTAACACCAGTTCCCAGGATGGGTAATATCCTCTTGCTTAGTAATTTTGAAATACTGTAACTACCTGATTTTTGCTTTATAGTGTTACTGACAGAAATTAGTGCAGCTTCAATGCATTTTCTCCGTCTTAAGTCGTCTTCTTTAATAACTAGTTTAGCTTCATTGAATTTCATGAGGTGTCCAACATCGTCTCTATGTTGAACACATGCGTTTTTGCGGTCATCATTTCTGCAAGCATTTTTGTGTTCTGCTATTCTAATGTCCAGAGTTCTGGCTGTTTCCCCTACATATACTTTGTCACACCCCCCACATGGTATAGTGTAGATTCCTGCACTTGTGCCAGAATCATGCTTGGGTTTTTGTATCAGGTTCCTAATAGTAGTTGAAGAGCTGGTAGATATTTTAGCCAGTTTTCTGTCAAACATTTTTGAAACATTAGTGGCAACGTTGCTGACCGGTAAAACGATGTAACTTGGAGGCTTTTCTTCAATTTGATAGGTGTTGGTCTTGCTGAGGATACGTGTTGCACGTTTCCTGCAGTCACGTATGAAGTGTAGGGGAAAGTGTAGTGAACTAAAAGAGTTGGTGATGTATGTACATTCTTCTTCGAGGAACTGCGGACTGGAAATTCTGTAGGCTCTCAGAAAGAAGCCAATAACTACCCCTCTTTTAGTTCTTGTGTCATGGTGAGAGAAGAAATGTAGAAGATCATTCTTGTAGGTAGGCTTCCGGTAGACTTTAAAAGAAAGTTTGCTTTCCCCTGTGCGTAAGAGAACGTCGAGAAAAGGTAACTGGTTGTCCTTCTCCTCCTCTAGAGTAAATTTAATAGTAGGTTCCAAATTGTTGATGGTGTTGAGGATGCCCTGTACGTCAAGATTTTTGGGTACAATGACCAAAATATCATCTACGTACCGCATCCAAGTAACTGAACGAGGGATGTTATTGAGGATCCTTCTTGATTCCAGGTCCTCCATATATAAATTGGCAAGAACTGCACTAAGGGGGGATCCCATGGCTAGTCCGAAGAGTTGTTTGTACTTCTTGTCCTCGAACCTAAAACAGTTATAACGAACACAAAGTTCGACAAGGCTCACAAAATCTTGGCGGGGTACAGGTAACTCTGTATCATCTTTAATCACCCTGCGAAGAAGATCAATGGCTTGATCAACTGGGACATTGGTGAATAAGGCAGTCACGTCAAAACTTGCAAGCTTCTTATCACTCATGTCGAGATCCCTGATACGGTTAAGGTCACCCGAATGCTTTAGATGAGCCTGACTGATTGTACCCAGGAGCTTTGACAAATATTTCGCCAAAACTCCTGCTAGACTGTGAGGGGCGCTGCCGATACCAGATGTAATGGGTCTCATAGGAACATTTGGTTTGTGGGTCTTTGGTAAACCATAAAGTCTAGCTGACTTGGGGTTGGTAGGGATGAGGCGCAAGAGCTTTTTACCTTCTTCTGATTTCCTGAGTATACTGCGGGTCTTACTGAGAAAAGAATCTGTTTCTTTCCTCCATGCATGTTCGGGGATGGAAACGTATGTGTTGGCGTCGTTCAATAAATCTTGCATCTTACTAACGTAGTCTGTACTGTTGAGGATGACCACTCCTCCTCCTTTGTCCGCTGTGGTGATGAGAATATCATTATTGGAAGCTAAGTGTTTGAGTGCCTGGATGTAGCGACGAGGAATGACTGGACGACTAGGTTCAGAAACTGCAGCTGCAATAAGTCCTTGTATGAAACCTTTGTTAAACTCAGAGTCACCGAAGAAATGGTTTTTGATCACTGTGTCTAACTCGCATTTAGGCTTCCGTATGCCAGTAGCAAACTTGAGACCTAAGCTGAGTGCTTCGGATTCTGTATCACTGAGAACATAAGAAGAAAGGTTATTGATGATGTCAGCTCTACCAATATCTTTCCATTTGCTGTGTTGACAGAGAGAGGCAAGTTTTCTTGAGAGCCGTAGTTTCTGCTGTAGGTTGGCGGTGGTAACTTTGCTTAGGATGTGTTCGGCGGTGCGTCTGTCAGGAGTGGGAAGGGAAGTGAGAGCTAGGTGAGCACTATGGAAATAATCTTTGGAGCAAGCTGATAGATCTTCCTTGCACTCTCGTAGATAGTGGTAAGTAGCAGGAGAGAAGGGATGTTTAGAATCCGTGAGATGGTGTGGAGTGGATCTAGGTGCGACCATTTCTTCTATGCAGTCTTGCAGAAAAGAGGAACGGTTCTTGAAGCTGTGTGCCTTCAGGAGGAGATGGACGTTTTATACAGAGACTACCTTTCTCTCCTCCTGAAGGCACACAGCTTCAAGAACCGTTCCTCTTTTCTGCAAGACTGCATAGAAGAAATGGTCGCACCTAGATCCACTCCACACCATCTCACGGATTCTAAACATCCCTTCTCTCCTGCTACTTACCACTATCTACGAGAGTGCAAGGAAGATCTATCAGCTTGCTCCAAAGATTATTTCCATAGTGCTCACCTAGCTCTCACTTCCCTTCCCACTCCTGACAGACGCACCGCCGAACACATCCTAAGCAAAGTTACCACTGCCAACCTACAACCGTATCGGGGGATCTCGACATGTAAGTGACAGAAAGCTTACGAGTAACGACGTGACTGCCGTTATTTCGTTTTCCAATGTCCCAGGTTGATCAAGGCCGGATGAGTCTTGCTTTGCGGAGCAATTAAAGTTATGCCACTTTCAGGTACCAATGACCTGTCCGGAGCTGTATTGTTCATTTAGAGTTATAACTGTTTTGGGATTCGAGAACAGAAAACGCCAGCAACTCTTCCCGGTTACAAGCTGGAATGCCCCGATTCTGCTGGACCTGGACGCCAGAATGGGGACCAGGAAGAATCGTCTAATAACATCCTCGTTCACCGGCCACTTGGATACGGTACGTGATGATGATCGGTTAGCCTGCAAGGCATCTTGAGCGACACCACAGGGCATCATAACACCAATCGGCTAATCTGGAACCTGCAATAGGGTACACTGAAACAGGAAGGAAGGAAAACGACCGGAACCTGCTATCGACGTTCTGCTTACCGCACCGAGAGGCAAACAGGCTAACTTTAAAGGCTGCCGGACTTACTACCAGAGTGAATATTCTTGGCTGTATATTACTCTGCAACACGGAAACTAAAGGAGGGGTGAAGTTAACCGGCCTTAACTCTGACAAGCCTACAAGCTTCCGGTCCACAGTTATTCGGAAAGAAAGAAGTATTGCATACATCGCCAAGCTCTTTAGGTTCATACACTCTACACTTCTTACGTGACTGCGGAAAGCGTGCGGCAACAACCTGTCTCAGGCAAGAACAACACCTATCAAAAGTTGAACCTCAAATTACATCGTACCAGGTCGCAGGCGCCATAATCTGTTTCAAAAATGTTGAACGAAAGGCTGGCACAAAATATCCTGCCAGCTAACTTCAACTTACTGACCAGAACCTGTACTAAACAGCTTTGGTAGCAAACTAAGCCGGGAGAATCCCTACACTATACCGTGACATGTGGATGAAAGTGATAATCCAGAAAGCAGCCGAAGACTCTGGAACACCATCACCGCTGAGAGCACTGTGCTACCAGTGATGTGTTCACCACTGTTGGTTATTGTCACTGTCAGCACCACTGAGAGCACTGTGCTACCAGTGATGTGTTCACCACTGTTGGTTATTGTCACTGTCAGCACCACTGAGAGCACTGTGCTACCAGTGATGTGTTCACTGTTGGTTATTGTCACTGTCAGCACCACTGAGAGCACTGTGCTACCAGTGATGTGTTTACCACTATTGGTTATAGTCACTGTCAGCACCACTGAGAGCACTGTGCTACCAGTGATGTGTTCACCACTATTGGTTATTGTCACTTTCAGCATCACTGAGAGCACTGTGCTACCAGTGATGTGTTCACCACTATTGGTTATTGTCACTGTCAGCATCACTGAGAGCACTGTGCTACCAGTGATGTGTTCACCACTATTGGTTATTGTCACTGTCAGCATCACTGAGAGCACTGTGCTACCAGTGATGTGTTCACCACTATTGGTTATTGTCACTGTCATCATCACTGAGAGCACTGTGCTACCCCTGGTATTGCTCCTCGATGACGGTTCCTCTTCATACGCATATTACAACCCATCTGTTGACAGGACATCGGCAGGTTTCCACTTATTCTTTGTAACTGTCAGTTTTGGCATTTCCGAGAAATTTTTTTGCAACTAATTATAAGGTATACCACGCATTTTTCTCCTCACAGACTAGTATATAATTCAACTCCTCATCTCAAAGAAACTCGCGAATCTTTGGACCAACCAATTCATCTCCATTGATTTTTGCATCATTGAGCCTCGAGGATTTACTACCGAGGTTCTTTAATATTGCCACCGTTTTGTCCAGACTATAACGTGTAAACGTTGTTACAAAATCAAGCTCGGGTCTTCAGGTAGAGAATACCGAACATTTTTTGTTCAAGGTTCACTGAGTGTCAGGGTGGCTAATACGTTTTGATATAATAAGTCCTCGTCCGGGTATCCCTCTCAAAGAAAACAGCAATACTTGGTGTAGTCTAGCTGCAGTACAAGGAAAATAGCAGCAACTTCATTCGCCACAAAGTTGCCACTGATGGTTGTTGCGAGGGGAAAGTCAGTTCTGCATAACAAAAGTTATAATGTTCACGTAGTTAAGGGGCATCTTTTTCCAAAGTTAGCTGAAAAAGTCAGCATCCAAAGCAATTAGTAAACTGATTTTTACACGCGAGCACTGCATAACTTATGGGAATGTACTGAAATAGTTTAGTTACTCTGGTAAGTAGGTTGATAGAATATCTGAATTCTGAGAGAAACAACTGTATTTTGTCGTCAGACTTGACTTATAAACAAACGTTGCCATAACCAAAGCTGCACAATTGCTGGTCAATTCAGCACAAGTCCGTCCACATCATCACCTCCAAAAAATAATAAGAAACTTGAAAAAGAAAACAGCTGCAGATGAGAAACAGTAGAAATTTCAAGTATTGTTTTAAATACTCATACACTGCGAAATTATTTAAATTACACCATGTCTGATTACATTTACCATCCTCCCTTCCCACATCATATGTAAGAGCAACCTCCCTTCCCACATCAAGGGTAACAGGAACCTCCCTTCCCACATCAAGGGTAACAGCAACCTCCCTTCCCACATCAAGGGTACCAGCAACCTTTCTTCCCACATGAAGGGTAACAGCAACCTTTCTTCCCACATCAAGGGTAACAGGAACCTCCCTTCCCACATCAAGGGTAACAGCAACCTCCCTTCCCACATCAAGGATAACAGCAACCTTCCTTCCCACATGAAGGGTAACAACAACCTTCCTTCCCACTTCAAGGGTAACAACAACCTTCCTTCTCACATGAAGGGTAACAGCAACCTTCCTTCCCACATCAAGGGTAACAGCAACCTTCCTTCCCACATAAAGGGTAACAGCAACCTTCCATCCCACATGAAGGGTAACACCAACCTTCCTTCCCACATCAAGGTTAACAGCAACCTTCCTTCCCACATCAAGGGTAACACCTTCCTTCCCACATCAAGGGTAACAGCAACCTTCCTTTCCACATCAAGGGTAACAGCAACCTTCCTTTCCACATCAAGGGTAACAGCAACCTTCCTTCCCAAATCAAGGGTAACAGCAACCTTCCTTCCCACATGGAGGGTAACAGCAACCTTCCTTCAAACATAAAGGGTAACAGCAACCTTCCTTCCCACATAAAGGGTAACAGCAACCTTCCTTCCCACATCAAGATTAACAGCAACCTTCCTTCCCACATCAAGATTAACAGCAACCTCCCTTTCCACATCAAATGTAACAGCAACCTTCCTTCCCACATCAAGGGTAACAGCAACCTTCATTCCCACATCAAATGTAACAGCAACCTTCCTTCCCACATCAAGGGTAACAGCAACCTTCCTTCCCACATAAAGGGTAACAGCAACCTTCCTTCCCACATAAAGGGTAACAGCAACCTTCCTTCCCACATCAAGATTAACAGCAACCTCCCTTTCCACATCAAATGTAACAGCAACCTTCCTTCCCACATCAAGGGTAACAGCAACCTTCCTTCCCACATCAAATGTAACAGCAACCTTCCTTCCCACATCAAGGGTAACAGCAACCTTCCTTCCCACATCAAGGTTAACAGCAACCTTCCTTCCCACATCAAGGTTAACAGCAACCTTCCATCCCACATCAAGGTTAACAGCAACCTTCCTTCCCACATCAAGGGTAACACCTTCCTTCCTACATCAAGGGTAACAGCAACCTTCCTTCTCACATCAAGGGTAACAGCAACCTTCCTTCCCACATCAAGGGTAACAGCAACCTTCCTTCTCACATCAAGGGTAACAGCAACCTTCCTTCCCACATCAAGGGTAACAGCAACCTTCCTTCCCATATCAAGGGTAACAGCAACCTTCCTTCCCACATCAAGGGTAACAGCAACCTTCCTTCCCACATCAAGATTAACAGCAACCTCCCTTTCCACATCAAATGTAACAGCAACCTTCCTTCCCACATCAAGGGTAACAGCAACCTTCATTCCCACATCAAATGTAACAGCAACCTTCCTTCCCACATCAAGGGTAACAGCAACCTTCCTTCCCACATCAAGGGTAACAGCAACCTTCCTTCCCACATCAAGGGTAACAGCAACCTTCCTTCCCACATCAAGGGTAACAGCAACCTTCCTTCCCACATCAAGGTTAACAGCAACCTTCCTTCCCACATCAAGGTTAACAGCAACCTTCCTTCCCACATCAAGGTTAACAGCAACCTTCCATCCCACATCAAAAGTTAACAGCAACCTTTCTTCCCACATCAAGGTTAACAGCAACCTTCCTTCCCACATCAAGGGTAACGCCTTCCTTCCTACTTCAAGGGTAACAGCAACCTTCCTTCTCACATCAAGGGTAACAGCAACCTTCCTTCCCACATCAAGGGTAACAGCAACCTTCCTTCGCACATCAAGGGTAACAGCAACCTTCCTTCCCACATCAAGGGTAACAGCAACATTCCTTCCCACATCAAGGGTAACAGCAACCTTCCTTCCCACATCAAGGGTAACAGCAACCTTCCTTCCCACATCAAGGGTAACAGCAACCTTCCTTCCCACATCAAGGGTAACAGCAACCTTCCTTCCCACATCAAGGGTAACAGCAACCTTCCTTCCCACATCAAGGTTAACAGCAACCTTCCTTCCCACATCAAGGATAACAGCAACCTTCCTTCCCACATCAAGGGTAACAGCAACCTTCCTTCCCACATCAAGGGTAACACCTTCCTTCCTACATCAAGGCAACCTTCATTCCCACATCAAATGTAACAGCAACCTTCCTTCCCACATCAAGGGTAACAGCAACCTTCCTTCCCACATCAAGGTTAACAGCAACCTTCCTTCCCACATCAAGGTTAACAGCAACCTTCCTTCCCACATCAAGGATAACAGCAACCTTCCTTCCCACATCAAGGGTAACAGCAACCTTCCTTCCCACATCAAGGGTAACAGCAACCTTCCTTCCCACATCAAGGTTAACAGCAACCTTCCTTCCCACATCAAGGTTAACAGCAACCTTCCTTCCCACATCAAGGGTAACAGCAACCTTCCTTCCCACATCAAGGTTAACAGCAACCTTCCTTCCCACATCAAGGGTAACAGCAACCTTCCTTCCCACATCAAGGTTAACAGCAACCTTCCTTCCCACATCAAGGGTAACAGCAACCTTCCTTCCCACATCAAGGGTAACAGCAACCTTCCTTCCCACATCAAGGGTAACAGCAACCTTCCTTCCCACATCAAGGGTAACAGCAACCTTCCTTCCCACATCAAGGGTAACAGCAACCTTCCTTCCCACATCAAGGGTAACAGCAACCTTCCTTCCCACATCAAGGGTAACAGCAACCTTCCTTCCCACATCAAGGGTAACAGCAACCTTCCTTCCCACATCAAGGTTAACAGCAACCTTCCTTCCCACATCAAGGATAACAGCAACCTTCCTTCCCACATCAAGGTTAACAGCAACCTTCCTTCCCACATCAAGGATAACAGCAACCTTCCTTCCCACATCAAGGGTAACAGCAACCTTCCTTCCCACATCAAGGTTAACAGCAACCTTCCTTCCCACATCAAGGGTAACACCTTCCTTCCTACATCAAGGTTAACAGCAACCTTCCTTCCCACATCAAGGATAACAGCAACCTTCCTTCCCACATCAAGGGTAACAGCAACCTTCCTTCCCACATCAAGGGTAACAGCAACCTTCCTTCCCACATCAAGGGTAACAGCAACCTTCCTTCCCACATCAAGGGTAACAGCAACCTTCCTTCCCACATCAAGGGTAACAGCAACCTTCCTTCCCACATCAAGGATAACAGCAACCTTCCTTCCCACATCAAGGGTAACAGCAACCTTCCTTCCCACATCAAGGGTAACAGCAACCTTCCTTCCCACATCAAGGGTAACAGCAACCTTCCTTCCCACATCAAGGGTAACAGCAACCTTCCTTCCCACATCAAGGGTAACAGCAACCTTCCTTCCCACATCAAGGGTAACAGCAACCTTCCTTCCCACATCAAGGGTAACAGCAACCTTCCTTCCCACATCAAGGGTAACAGCAACCTTCCTTCCCACATCAAGGGTAACAGCAACCTTCCTTCCCACATCAAGGGTAACAGCAACCTTCCTTCCCACATCAAGGGTAACAGCAACCTTCCTTCCCACATCAAGGGTAACAGCAACCTTCCTTCCCACATCAAGGGTAACAGCAACCTTCCTTCCCACATCAAGGGTAACAGCAACCTTCCTTCCCACATCAAGGGTAACAGCAACCTTCCTTCCCACATCAAGGGTAACAGCAACCTTCCTTCCCACATCAAGGGTAACAGCAACCTTCCTTCCCACATCAAGGGTAACAGCAACCTTCCTTCCCACATCAAGGGTAACAGCAACCTTCCTTCCCACATCAAGGGTAACAGCAACCTTCCTTCCCACATCAAGGGTAACAGCAACCTTCCTTCCCACATCAAGGGTAACAGCAACCTTCCTTCCCACATCAAGGGTAACAGCAACCTTCCTTCCCACATCAAGGGTAACAGCAACCTTCCTTCCCACATCAAGGGTAACAGCAACCTTCCTTCCCACATCAAGGGTAACAGCAACCTTCCTTCCCACATCAAGGGTAACAGCAACCTTCCTTCCCACATCAAGGGTAACAGCAACCTTCCTTCCCACATCAAGGGTAACAGCAACCTTCCTTCCCACATCAAGGGTAACAGCAACCTTCCTTCCCACATCAAGGGTAACAGCAACCTTCCTTCCCACATCAAGGGTAACAGCAACCTTCCTTCCCACATCAAGGGTAACAGCAACCTTCCTTCCCACATCAAGGGTAACAGCAACCTTCCTTCCCACATCAAGGGTAACAGCAACCTTCCTTCCCACATCAAGGGTAACAGCAACCTTCCTTCCCACATCAAGGGTAACAGCAACCTTCCTTCCCACATCAAGGGTAACAGCAACCTTCCTTCCCACATCAAGGGTAACAGCAACCTTCCTTCCCACATCAAGGGTAACAGCAACCTTCCTTCCCACATCAAGGGTAACAGCAACCTTCCTTCCCACATCAAGGGTAACAGCAACCTTCCTTCCCACATCAAGGGTAACAGCAACCTTCCTTCCCACATCAAGGGTAACAGCAACCTTCCTTCCCACATCAAGGGTAACAGCAACCTTCCTTCCCACATCAAGGGTAACAGCAACCTTCCTTCCCACATCAAGGGTAACAGCAACCTTCCTTCCCACATCAAGGGTAACAGCAACCTTCCTTCCCACATCAAGGGTAACAGCAACCTTCCTTCCCACATCAAGGGTAACAGCAACCTTCCTTCCCACATCAAGGGTAACAGCAACCTTCCTTCCCACATCAAGGGTAACAGCAACCTTCCTTCCCACATCAAGGGTAACAGCAACCTTCCTTCCCACATCAAGGGTAACAGCAACCTTCCTTCCCACATCAAGGGTAACAGCAACCTTCCTTCCCACATCAAGGGTAACAGCAACCTTCCTTCCCACATCAAGGGTAACAGCAACCTTCCTTCCCACATCAAGGGTAACAGCAACCTTCCTTCCCACATCAAGGGTAACAGCAACCTTCCTTCCCACATCAAGGGTAACAGCAACCTTCCTTCCCACATCAAGGGTAACAGCAACCTTCCTTCCCACATCAAGGGTAACAGCAACCTTCCTTCCCACATCAAGGGTAACAGCAACCTTCCTTCCCACATCAAGGGTAACAGCAACCTTCCTTTCCACATCAAGGGTAACAGCAACCTTCCTTCCCACATCAAGGGTAACAGCAACCTTCCTTCCCACATCAAGGGTAACAGCAACCTTCCTTCCCACATCAAGGGTAACAGCAACCTTCCTTCCCACATCAAGGGTAACAGCAACCTTCCTTCCCACATCAAGGGTAACAGCAACCTTCCTTCCCACATCAAGGGTAACAGCAACCTTCCTTCCCACATCAAGGGTAACAGCAACCTTCCTTCCCACATCAAGGGTAACAGCAACCTTCCTTCCCACATCAAGGGTAACAGCAACCTTCCTTCCCACATCAAGGGTAACAGCAACCTTCCTTCCCACATCAAGGGTAACAGCAACCTTCCTTCCCACATCAAGGGTAACAGCAACCTTCCTTCCCACATCAAGGGTAACAGCAACCTTCCTTCCCACATCAAGGGTAACAGCAACCTTCCTTCCCACATCAAGGGTAACAGCAACCTTCCTTCCCACATCAAGGGTAACAGCAACCTTCCTTCCCACATCAAGGGTAACAGCAACCTTCCTTCCCACATCAAGGGTAACAGCAACCTTCCTTCCCACATCAAGGGTAACAGCAACCTTCCTTCCCACATCAAGGGTAACAGCAACCTTCCTTCCCACATCAAGGGTAACAGCAACCTTCCTTCCCACATCAAGGGTAACAGCAACCTTCCTTCCCACATCAAGGATAACAGCAACCTTCCTTCCCACATCAAGGGTAACAGCAACCTTCCTTCCCACATCAAGGATAACAGCAACCTTCCTTCCCACATCAAGGGTAACAGCAACCTTCCTTCCCACATCAAGGGTAACAGCAACCTTCCTTCCCACATCAAGGGTAACAGCAACCTTCCTTCCCACATCAAGGGTAACAGCAACCTTCCTTCCCACATCATGTCATAAGCTTCTTCTATATGGGGGTTTTTGTAAATTGTTCCAGTGACTGTATTGTGCCTTTTGCTTTTTTTACGATTTACAGGTGAAGGTGTAAAGGCGAATTACAGATGAAGGTGTAGGTGAACTACAGGGGCATACACAAGACGAATTACAGGTGAAGATGTAAGGACAAATTACAGGTGAATATGCAAGGTTCATTACAGGTGGAGGTGTGATGTGAACTACAGGTGAAGTATCGACCCTGAGTATAAACAGCTCTGTTTCAAGCATCAATCTTCTATAATTTTCCATTTATATGTAAAAGTAAAACTTCACTGGATAAGCTGTAGTCGGCTTTCAGGGGCTTAAAATATATAGTATAAAAGTAAATAAACAATTTATTTTTCATTTAGATAGTAGTTTTCATTACCAATTTTTGCAGTGTCTTTTTTTAAACAAGTTTAAGATGTTAGGAACAAATTTTGTAATTTCTAACAGCGAAATCGTGTACAAATTGTCATCAGTAATTCTGTATCATATCTTTGACTTGTTGAGAATGTTTGCTCGGACATGTATCTACAACTACGTAAGTAAACATAAAGAAAAGATTATTATATACCATAATCTTAATATATTGGTTATGAAAATCAGTTATTTCTAACTGGGCTGTGGTTGATCTCAGGCGATATAGAGAAGTGAGTGTTGAACATGTGAATAATAATAGTGTTGGTTAAGGACAAGACATTATTTCCCAGTAATATTGTGCTTTCTCGTTATGATTATGATAATTACTCACATAACTTCCTTTGCTATATTAAATTAGTTGATGCTGTGTGCTATGTAAAAGAGTGAGGATAAAACATTCTTTGTAGGACAGCCTTTTAATGGAACAATGTTCCGATTAGTGACTTGGTCAATCTCTGCACTCTGGGACACTGTGTGCTAATGTACTCTGTACTACCCCCACACACTCTGCATTATTACACATTGTTAAAGAATACTTTCTGCACTCTAACACTCACTCAACACTCTTTAACAATGTGTAATAATGTGCATTGCACTCATTCACTTGGCTTCGCATTATAAAAAGAAAAAAAAAACTATCATAGTACATTTGAGGGGGACGTTGAGAGCTGTGAACCCCAAACACAGCATTTGAGGGGGACGTTGAGAGCTGTGAACCCCAAACACAGCATTTGAGGGGGACGTTGAGAGCTGTGAACCCCAAACACAGCATTTGAGGGGGACGTTGAGAGCTGTGAACCCCAAACACAGCATTTGAGGGGGACGTTGAGAGCTGTGAACCCCAAACACAGCATTTGAGGGGGACGTTGAGAGCTGTGAACCCCAAACACAGCATTTGAGGGGGACGTTGAGAGCTGTGAACCCCAAACACAGCATTTGAGGGGGACGTTGAGAGCTGTGAACCCCAAACACAGCATTTGAGGGGGACGTTGAGAGCTGTGAACCCCAAACACAGCATTTGAGGGGGACGTTGAGAGCTGTGAACCCCAAACACAGCATTTGAGGGGGACGTTGAGAGCTGTGAACCCCAAACACAGCATTTGAGGGGGACGTTGAGAGCTGTGAACCCCAAACACAGCATTTGAGGGGGACGTTGAGAGCTGTGAACCCCAAACACAGCATTTGAGGGGGACGTTGAGAGCTGTGAACCCCAAACACAGCATTTGAGGGGGACGTTGAGAGCTGTGAACCCCAAACACAGCATTTGAGGGGGACGTTGAGAGCTGTGAACCCCAAACACAGCATTTGAGGGGGACGTTGAGAGCTGTGAACCCCAAACACAGCATTTGAGGGGGACGTTGAGAGCTGTGAACCCCAAACACAGCATTTGAGGGGGACGTTGAGAGCTGTGAACCCCAAACACAGCATTTGAGGGGGACGTTGAGAGCTGTGAACCCCAAACACAGCATTTGAGGGGGACGTTGAGAGCTGTGAACCCCAAACACAGCATTTGAGGGGGACGTTGAGAGCTGTGAACCCCAAACACAGCATTTCCTCAAAGAGGAACTTAACTCTTCAAATGTAGCCTCACCATGGAGCATTACCCATATATGATATTAGAACAAATGTTTTAATATCATTATATACAGACAGATGTGATTACAGAGAGGGACACACAGAAATCTGTGCTGTGTAAACACATCCACCCGGCTAGACTCGTACCGTCCGGTTACACCACAATGGAGAGGCCAATTATTTTAAATTTTATCCTTCTATTTATATATCATAGTATTTAATTCCTTAATTTAAATTGTATGTATGTATGTATGTATGTATGTATGTGTGTGTGTGTGTGTGTGTGTGTGTGTGTGTGTTTGTTTGTTTATATATGAGCGAAGCATTTATGGTGTTTCTATGTATAACAGTGTGATGTATGTATTTATGGTGTGATCTTTGTCTAGTGTTTCTATGTATAACAGAGTGATGTATGTATTTATGGTGTGATCTTTGTCTAGTGTTTCTATGTGTAACAGTGTGATGTATGTATTTATGGTGTGATCTTTGTCTAGTGTTTCTATGTATAACAGAGTGATGTATGTATTTATGGTGTGATCTTTGTCTAGTGTTTCTATGTATAACAGTGTGATGTATGTATTTATGGTGTGATCTTTGTCTAGTGTTTCTATGTATAACAGTGTGATGTATGTATTTATGGTGTGATCTTTGTCTAGTGTTTCTATGTATAACAGTGTGATGTTTGTATTTATGGTGTGATCTTTGTCTAGTGTTTCTATGCACAACGATACATAAAACTGTAATGATACAAATAAGGTTCAAATGTACCTTATTTGTATCATTACAATTTTAGGCATCGTGACACAGTGCTGACATAATCATGACACAGCAGTGTTGACACAGTCATGACACAGCAGCACTGACACAATCATGACATAGCAGTGCTGACAGTCATGCCAAAACAGTACTGACACCGCTATGACACAGCAGTGCCGATATAGTCATGACACAACAGTGCTGACACAGTCATGACACAACAGTGCTGACACAGTCATGCCACATCAGTGCTGACAGTCATGACACAACAGTGCTGACACAGTCATGACACAACAGTGCTGACACAGTCATGCCACATCAGTGCTGACAGTCATGACACAACAGTGCTGACACAGTCATGACACAACAGTGCTGACACAGTCATGACACAACAGTGCTAACACAGTCATGACAAAACAGTACTGACACCGCTATGACACAGCAGTGCCGATATAGTCATGACACAACAGTGCTGACACAGTCATGACATAACAGTGCTGACACAGTCATGCCACATCAGTGCTGACAGTCATGACACAACAGTGCTGACACAGTCATGACACAACAGTGCTGACACAGTCATGACACAACAGTGCTAACACAGTCATGACACAACAGTGCTAACACAGTCATGACACAACAGTGCTGACAGTCATGACACAACAGTGCTGACACCATGCTGACAGTCATGACCTAGCAGTACTGATAGTCATGACATAGCAGTACTGATAGTCATGACATAGCAGTACTGACAGTCATGACATAGTACTGATAGTCATGACATAGCAGTACTGATAGTCATGACTTAGCAGTACTGATAGTCATGACATAGCAGTGCTGACAGTCATGACACAGCAGTGCTAACAGTCATGACATATCGGTGCTAACAGTCATGACACAGCAGTGCTGACTTAGTCATAACAGCAGTTGTGCTGGTTGTCAAAATGTCACAGCTTGATAGCTCAGTCAAGTTGTCAAATATCAATATTAAGTCATCAAACGTGAACTAAAGCTTATTATTTTTGCTTGAGTCAATATTTTTCAAAGTTCTGCAAATTTCCTTACGAAGTATCCTTAAATCAAATATATTTAATATTAGACGTAAACTTCTGTATTCCATCTCACATTGGTTTTCATAAGAATGATAGAACTTCATTTCATTCATTAAAGATTTGCCGGTACTTCCGGCCCGGGTCTTCTCCAGATGGTGACCCGGCGGTGGCCCCCGGGGCGGGGGTGTCGATCGTCTTCTTCATTCTTCTATCTTCTCTCTTGGGCCCTCCGGTTGGAGGGTAACTTCTTCTTCTATCTTGCACTGACTCCCCAAGTGGGGAGTGTCTTCTTTCTTTCTCGTCGGCAGGCATCGCAAGGTCAAGGGTCTTCAGGCACTTGTAGCCCCATCAAATGTTGGTAGTGTGGCATTGGTTCTAGGTGATTCAGACTTTTACCTAGAAAGCGGTACAGGCTCCATTGGATTTTTTTTTTTTTTTTTTTTTTTTTTTTTTTTTTTTTTTTTTTTTTTTTTCACAGCGGGGGGGGAGAGGAGGTAGGGGAGTGAAAGAGGGAAGAGTAGGAGAGGTGATAGATGGAGCGTAGTGGCGACTCGTAGTTGTATGTGGCGGCGTCATCGAGGTGGTGGGTGGGCAGCCAGGATGGGGATGAGAGTTCCCATGTCTTGGGTGGCGAGGTACACCAGCCGGGCTGCGGTGTCTTCTCGGTTCGGGTCCCCAGGCGCCATTGGGAAGTGCCTTCGTCGGAGTGACACCGTCGCTGGACAGTCGAGGAGGTAGTGCACTAGTGGACCTGGGACCATCTGGTTGCAATGGCAGCAGCGCTCCTCTCGCACGCGGTCAATGAGTCTTCTGGCAGTAGGGTAGCCAAGTCGCAGCCGGTGGACCCCAACCTGCAACTTCCTGTCTAGCCTCCGCATTCTCGGCGGGGGCTCCCCACGGGTCGCCCTGTCATACCAGATCCGGCTCCGCGATGTGCCTGGCCCTGGTAGCGGGTGCCTGGCTGCATCAGCTGCCCACAGATCCACCTGCCTTCGGCTGATAGCAATGGTGGTCACTGGCTGGGCCTCAAGGGTTGCCGACTTCGCCGCTCGATCTGCCGCATCATTCCCAGCGAGGTCGATGTGGCTCGGTATCCAGTTGATTGTTGCTTGCTGTCCCTGCTCCTTAAGTGTCTGCAGGTCCTTCCTGATGGCAGTAATTAGCCGGATGTTGTCCCTGGGCTCCCTGTGCATGACGGCCTGGATCGCCGCTCTGGAGTCCACATGAATGACTGGGGGTCGCCGATGATCCAGGAGTGCGTGTTGCAGGGCCCTCTGGATGGCATGGAGTTCTGCCTGGAGAATTGTGCAGTGATCTTGGAGACGCCATCCAGCCGTCAGAGTGGCATGGTGCACCCCGGCACCTGTGCGGCCAGCCTCTGGATCCCGGGAGCCATCGGTGTAATATACGGCGCACCCAGGGTGCTCTGCTGCTGCAATACTCACTGCAGCCCATTGCTGCAGCACGTGTTGTGGACAGTGACGCTTGCCAACTGGGAGGTCTTGGATGTGGATCACAACTGCTTCTGGTGCCCAGGGCGGGAGTACAGAGTACCCCGCCACAGGCCGGTCACAGCCCTTGTCGACTATAAGCGCCATGGGGAGGAGTTTGCTTGCTACATCAGCCGCTGACCACACCCACAGCCGGCCAGGAGACTCCCTGAGGTCTCCCTGTTGCCGTTCAAGGAGGTGTTGCAGCAGTCCCTCTCCACCGGGGAGTTGTACGTACTTGGCCACCCTCCTGGCTGCCACAAGGGCGATTCTGTCGCGTAGCGGCTGCAATTGAGCCTCATGATTCAGGGGCACAGTGTTCGTCCACCTCGGCGCCCCCAACATGATCCGAGCTGCAGTATTTTGGACGACGTTGAGTCTTCGAAGGTGCGTTGGGCGGGCATGGACAAGGGTAAGTGCCCCATAGTCGATGAGAGAGCGCACCGCCTGCACATAGAATAATCGGAGAATGTCACGGCTGGCCCCTGACCTAGGGCTGGCGAGGGCCCGCATGGCGGTGACCCGTTGCATGGTCCGCTCTCTGACGTACTCCGCCTGATTCCGAAAGGAGAGCCGATTGTCGATGTGCACTCCCAGGTACAGGTAGCTACTGACCCAGTCGAGATTGACTCCTGACATCTGCAGTCTCCCCTCCGGCACATTGGCATGCAGGATCATGGCCTTGGATTTTTCTGCTGAGACCTTGAGGCCGAGACGACGGCAGGCGGTGGAGAGGAGGTTAAGGTCACGTTGGGCTCTATGCATCAAACCACATCTCTCGGTGATGATGAGGGCAAGATCATCAGCGTAGCTGAGCAGCTGGGTGCCTAAAGAGAATGGCAGCTGCACCAGCTCATGCATCAGGACATTGAAGAGAGCGGGGCTGAGGACCCCTCCCTGCGGGGTGCCGTTTTCAAGGGGCCTGAGGGTGGACACTTGTCCCTGGAAACGCACTCGTGCACACCTGCCCTGCAGGTATGAAGAGATCCAGGCAAGGAGCCTTCCCTTCACGCCCCTGCCTGCTAGGAGGTCAAGGATGGCTGGTGCGCTGGCAAGCTCAAAGGCTTTCTCGAGGTCCAGGAAGACAACAATTTTGGGTCTCTTGTTTGACCCAATGCCTGCAAGGAGGGTGGTGATGCTCTCTGCTGTGCCCACTCCTCGTGTGAAGCCGTATATGTGACGGTGTTCCGGGCCAAGCTTCCACCGTAGTCGCTCAAGGATCATCCTCTCAGCCGTCTTGGACAGACAGCTGGTGAGAGAGATGGGCCTCATGCTTTCCGGGTCCCTGGGCTTGGGGATGGGCAGGACGATGGCCTCCTTCCACGCAGTGGGGAGTTGTCCAGCCCTCCAGGAGCAGTTGATGACCTCCAAGAGTGCATCATGTCCAGAGGGGCCCGCCCTTGCGATCATACTGTAGGTGATGCCATCCTGGCCGGGGGTGGTGTCGTGTGATGTCCTGAGGGCTGCCTTCAGCTCCCGGTCGCTGAAGTCTACATCGGTGTCGTCGTGTTCGCAGCATGCAGCCTGTAGCCTGGCAGTCCTGTCTGGGAGGAGGACAGCCTGGAGGTTCTGCACATCTTGTGGCAGGCGTGCTGTTGCTGCCCTGGAAGTGAAGAGGTCGACCAGCCTCTCTGCTTCACCAGCCGGGTCATGGTGAGCACGCGCTGTTCCTCTGCGTTTTCCGGTAGCTATACCTATTTTCGCCCAGATCTCAGACAGGGTAGTGGCATGGCCGAAGGAGGCACACCATTCGAACCACTTTGCCAGGCGGACTCTGTGGGAGATGTGGCGAGCGTGCCGCACCACCTCTCTCAGCAGCCGAAGGGTGTCAGCAGTAGGGTTGCGTCTGTGGAGCCTGCGGGCACAGTTGACACGGTGGTTCTGCTCCTTGACTGTCTCGTCGTAGAACCACCAGTCCCGCTTGATGGTACCTCCAGCCTTGGTAAGTGGGATGGCCACCTCAGCCGCATGGGTGACGGCAGCTTGGAGGTTCTGGGCAGCCGCATCAGGATTGTCAGAGAGGGAGGTCGTCTCCCACCATTGCTGTATGACATCCTGGAAGCACTGCCAGTCCGCCTTCTTGAAATTCCACCGTGGAGGCGGTGTGTATGGGATGTGCTGGGTGAGCGCCAGCGTGGTGACGATCGCGAAGTGGTCGCTGGTGAGAAGTGGGTGGAGTTCCCACCTCACTCCAGGCTGCAGTCTCCGAGAGAGGAGAGTGACATCCAGTCGGTTGCCGCCGTGGTGTGTCGGCTCCCCATTGTTGAGGAGGACGACGTCAGGAACATCATCGAGCACAGCCGCCAAGTGCCTGCCCGTCTCATTGGTATGGGAGACAGAGTGGAGAAGCTCATGATGGGCGTTGATGTCCCCCGCCACGAGCACGCCCTCGAGGCGAGATATGGACAGAGCTGCAACCTCCGAGAGGTCGAGAGTAAACCGTGTGCTCCGGTACACATTGTAAATAGTCAGTGGTCCAGATGGCAGTTGCAGCGTGACAGCTTGCACCTCCACCCCTTCACCGCAGTTGATAGGGTCAGTGACGATCGAGTGGGGGATGCAATTCCGCACATAGATTGCGGTGCCCCTGGCGGGGGGCCCACCACGCTGCAGGTATGCAGAGAACCCAGGGATGCGTGGCTGTGGGGCGGGTGGGGGCTTGACAAGGGTTTCTTGGAACAGAAACACATCTATCTCATCCCGGACTGCCGCCTGGATAGCTAGGTGGAGTTTCTGCCTCAGACCACAGATGTTCCACTGGAGAATTTTTAGGGACTGCCGGGCGACCCGTCGGACTCCATCTCCTCCTGTTCGGCCATGGTCCTCCGGAACACCCGTGCGTGTTCTACCATTTCCTCGGGCGTGAAGACCTGGGTGAGGTGATCTTTCAGGGCTGCTGAGTCGACCCTCTCCAGGAGAGCCATGCTGTACACGGTAGTCAGGAGCTCCTTGCAGACCTGCCTGTCCTTCATTGATGGGAGTAGCATGGATAGCACCTCTACCACAAGCTTGATTACGGTGACAATGTGAACCTGCGAGGTGCCCTCCCTCTGGGGGGACAGGGCTTCCTTGGCTGCGGCCTGAGGTTGTTGGCCCACTCCCGCGATTGTTGCTGCTGCTGACCCGCAGGTCGCGCAGGTCTCCGTGGTTCTCTGTGCCATCTGACTGGGTGCCGCGGCCTGTTTCCTGCTGCACTCGGGTGGGGACTGACTCGGACGGGAAGTCCCTTGCTGGTGTCCTGTCTGGTGCTGAGTAGCCGCAGCTCCTTGAGCAGCGTCCCTGAGCCGGGCTTGTTGTGTTCCTTTGTTCCGTTTCTGCTGAGGCTTCGAGACTTGCCCATGCCGTTGTTCCCCTTGCGGTGCAACTGGTCTCCTCTGTTGCTCCCCCAGTGCTGGGAACTCTCTGCTGTAGGGTGTGGCCGCCGCAGAGGGGCCTGTACTGGCTGCCGCGATTGGCCGGTGATGATAGTTCCATGGGTTGGGGCGTGGAGAGGGGGCATTGGTCGATGTCCCCACCTGTTGCTGTTGGGTGTTTACCGAGTTGGGCTGGGCTGTCGCCGCAGGGGCCATCCGCTGTCGCACCTGTTGCCACCGCTGTACCATGACAGGACAGCCCTGGTTCCATGCGTGGTGTTTCTTGCCGCAGTTGGCGCACTTGGGTTCGGGGCGTGGGGTCTCGGGGGCGGGCTGCTTGAGCAATGCAATGCAATCCTTGGAGTCGTGCTGCTTGCTGCAGACTCCACACTTCTTCACATGTTGGCAGGTAGCCGCGATATGGTTGAAACCCTGGCAGTTGTAGCATTGTAGTGGGCCCTCTACATATGGCCGAATCTTGAACCGCCCCCACACCCCCAGTGCGATGTGGGATGGTAGGGGCCCTCGGTGGTGGATCAACATATTCCGTGTTGGAATCTTGTTGGTCCCGGTGGTCAGCCTCTCTGCCTTGACAATGTTGGTTGCATCGAGGAATCGCTCTGCTGGTATGGGTACAGGGACGTGGAGCACAACCCCCTTGTGCATCTTTTCTTGAGCCAGGAGCTCCCTTATCCTCGGATTCTCTGCAGCCATTGCCTTCAGTCGATCGTATGTGTCCTCGTCGCGCGGCTTCGCCACGATCTCTCCCCTGAGTGTGATGTCGCAGCTGAGCTTGATGGAAGGCACGGTCGCCTCCAGGTTCTTCACCATGTCGTAGTGAGGGATAATGAACTTGTTGAAGGCCACAGTTGGTTGCCTTGCAGCACGGTTCTGAGGTCTTGAGCGCCCCTGTTCCATCTCGTTCTCCTCTGTTGCCTGTGAGGCTTCGTCTGGGTTGGTTGTTCCTGGTGCCATCTGCTGAGGAGGAGGGTCCTGGGTCACTTCCATGGTCCCCATATGTTGGGGGGTGTCCACCTGCTGGGCCGGGCTTGGGTTGGCCTCGGCTGTCCTCATCGTCCCCTGGCCATCTGGGGAAGCAGCTGGGATCAGCTGAGGCGCTTCTGTGGCATCGCCCCTGCAATGCAGGTTGTCCTTGGGTTTCTTCGCTGGCCCTTCCACTTCCTCCACGTCGCCCTGACAGTCGTCGTCGCATGATGACATGGGCCGTTTGCCTCTTGGTTCCTGAGATGACATGGCCGTACAGCCGCCCCAACGAGGCTCGTAGCTGTGTGCCACAGTTCCCAAGACCTATTAACAACGCAGTGGGTTCACAGTGGTTCACAAGCGAGTATCACGTCACTCACTGGTATCGTATTGTGAAGACCTAGGTTACAAATGGATATTTTCCCAAAGCACTGAGCACACACATATGACTCACAATTGCACGAATGGCGCGGGCAATCAGGTGCTATGCGTAAACTAACACAGCACCAGGCACCTGGCGAGCTGTACCAGTGCACGAAGCACACTGGCTGGTCAGCGCCACGCCACAGCACACGTACGAATCACACGAATGCACGACAGATTCGCAATTGTGCGTAAACTAACACAAAACTCACTGCAGAATGTCTTGAAAGAAAAGCACTTAGTCACGAACGTTCCCGTGCGTAACGATGGCGCGGCGCAGCACACACGAACGCCCACGAAAGCACACGAATTATGTTGCCACGGTAGCACACGTATGACTGGCGTGGCTGTGCGTAAACTAACACAGAACACGCCAGACTCACTGCAGAATGTCTTGAAAGAAAAGCACTTAGTCACGAAATTTCCTGTGAGAAACCATGCGTAAACTAACATGGACCTCACAGGGAACATCCCAGCATTCGTGCGTGCTCTCACGAATGCGTGGTCCACGCACGAAGGCGCGAACCGTGCGTAAACTAACACAGGTCGGCGAGAAGGAGTCACTCTGAACACTGAGCGATCCACTCTGAACACTCCAAAACCTCCGTATCGCGTTCTAAGGTCTATGACTGATATCAGCAGAGGGGTGCCGTGCACAACCACACTCCACCGAGGTCAGGCAGCGACTGAGGGAGACTGACACCAGTCAGTCTATATGTCATCATTCTATCATGCAGGAGGAGCCACATGTCTATGGTGCATCCAACTAAATAAGCAGACTCTTGGATGTCACTACTTCCCGGCTCCGGCTGGGTTACAGGTATCTTTGGGAGATTAAATCAGCACCACCAGAGAGAGAAGAGAGAGAACGAGAGACAGGACAGAGAGAGGAAGACCTCACAGAGAGAGGATAGAGAGGAAGGTCTGACCTCAGCAAGGTCAGATCAGGTCACGCTCTGACCCAGGCCACCGCCTGGGATGGTGCGATCAGTGTTCAGAGTGGATTACTCAGTGTTCAGAGTGACTCACGCCGAGAGCGAGAGAGACTGCAGCAGCAGCAGCAGACGTGGACGTTTGAGTAGCAGCCAGCCGACGGTGCGTACGTGCGTGTAGCACCGGCCGGCGAGCTAGCCGCGGCCTGAGCGCCTCTGTGATTGGTCACTGCGTTGACCAATCAACGACGCCTCTACCGCGAGCACATGAGAATATTTTAGACATCCCTACGATCCCCGTTGGGGAGGGGAACACTGTTTACGATGTATTACTCTAATAGAGTAAAGATTCAGCCAGCGAGTGGAACAATCAACGACTCAACTTGCATCTGTCGTTAGTGGCATATTGCAGGTTAAGTGCAATGTGATTTTATCACTCAAAGAAGCCTTCATTGTCATCTGTACTGACGACACCGAGGCCGAGAAACTACTCACCACTACTGCTGTGTCCACTCTACAAGATCATGGATTCTCTGTTCTGAATTCCCCAGCACTGAGGGCCAGACGAACTGTGTTCCTCAAGAGACTCGACAGACTCATCACTACACAAACTACTGAAGAGATCAAGTTGTCCATTGAAGCAAAGAATTCCTGGGCCAAGGTGGAATTTCTTACCAAGATACCCAACGCCTCCTCCATGCTGAAGGTCACCTTCAGTGACGTCAACATGGCAGCCAGAGCCCTCGCTGAGGGCCTGGCTATACACTACTTCTACATCAATCCAGCCTTCATTGAAGCAGAAAAATACCAACAAATCCCACAGTGCTTTAACTGTTACTCATACCAGCATATCACCAAAAACTGCCCTGCCAAAGACAAGAAGTACTGCTCCACCTGTGGCCTTGAGGGCCACGACTTCAAGAATTGCACTACTGCTTCCCCACCGCAATGCTTGAACTGCAAGGATGACCATCATACTCTTGCTGCCAGGTCCCCTATCAGAAAGGAAATACTCAAGAAACAACAGCAACAACAGAAGTCCAAACCACAAGCACCCACATATTCTGCTATTGCCAAGATTCAAGCAGACACTACCAAGATCCTACAAGCCACGCGAGCTGCTCCTACCACCTTCCTCACACCACCTGCTGCCGATCCCACCAAGATCCTCTGTTGCATCATGTATGCTAATCTACAGAATGCAGCTGAGCCTGGCTCCTTCAACACCACCATCAACGAAGTATTCAAACTCAACAACATGTCTGAACTCACATTCCCTGCATCACCACCTTCCAGTGAGATCCTACAAACCACTGCAAATATTGCCAGCTTAACTGCTGTGCCACCACTGACACAACCTCCACTCGACATAGAGATGGACCAGTCTGAGACCACTGATATGTCGGCAAATCCCACCAATGAGAGTCCACCACCTCCTGCCTCCACCGCCACTGCAACTATACAAGCCGAGGCCTTGCCTCGGACAACTCAACCGCCAGCCAAGAAAGCTAAAACACAAGAAGCAAGGGCTGCGACTCCCCACACCGCTACTGCTGCTCCACCACAACAAGGAGCCAAGGTCAAGACTGCCAAAACTCAAGAACCAAGAGCTGCAGCTCCCCAGGCCACCGCCAATCCCCCACGGCAACATGAGGCCAAGGGCAAGAGTGGTGGACACTGCACAACCAACCAGAAGAAGAACCCAATGCAAACTCCAGAACACTTTGCCAACCGTATCTACTCCGCCCTCAACAACGCTGGAATCGACCACGAAGCACTGAGGAGCAGAGGGTTCCCCCCTCTAGCACTACCATCAAGACAAGTTTCCCCAGCACTTTGCTGACTGCTAAAGCTGGGGTGTGGCTCCAATGGGACCCTGTTTTCTGCCTCTGCCCAACTGTGACGTTGAAGATCCCAAGCAAGAAGACACTCCCCACTTGGGGAGCCAATGCAAGTTTAACCTAGATTGCTTCTAATTAAATTTGAATGAGGCACAAATAATGAGATTACATAATGTGAAGATGAGCAAGCATTAGCGGGTGGAGTTGAAAACAATACGCTTATGTGTGGTGCCAGGAACTGCAGGTAGGTATTTTATCCTGAGCCTCCAGTATCTGTTTTCTTTCTGTTTCTCTGCCTGTATTATTACATGCATGCATATTTCTAATTATATTTACATTTGTAAGAATAAAACTGTATATTTTTTGACAAATATTCTTCGGTAAATCAATTTAATAATTAAAGACTATTTTTATGAGAACCATCTCCGACTGAATAATCTCACGTTTATGTTGCAAAACTCACACCCTGGAACATTTGGGTGTGAGTTTTGACCCATAAAAGTTCTCAGGAGAAACGTGTTAGTGAAAGTGGTTCCCTCGATGAATTTCAGCATGGAACGTCTGCTAGGTAGTTTCAGACACAAACATTCCATTATGGAAAGTGTGATTAGTTGATTTTCCCATTTAATGTCGTAAAACAGGTTTTTGTTGCATTTAAAACATTTCCCGCAACTATAATCATGTGCCTCCTCAACACCAGGAAAGTCACTGTTCCCAGATTAATCAAAACTTTAATTTTAAGAATCCAGTAATTAATTACCTCAGGTTTCCGCATTGCTAGACAGATGAATATTAGATCATCAGCGGTCTCTGTCATAGCTCAAAAATGGTCATTGTCTTGCAGGTTATTGAGAAATGGCTTTTGAATATGAATATGTCATTGTTGGAAAAGATGTAGAGGTCAGTGGAGGAAAAACTATAGCATGGATAGTTTGGTAGTTGGGGGGTACCAACACACCTCCACAATACAAACACACCACAGCACTGCAATACACGGCATAAACCACAACACACTTCACACCACAACACACTACACACCACAACACACAACACACCACAACACACCACAACACACCACTGCAATATAACACTACAACACACCATACAACACACCACAAGACACAGCACAACACACAACATAAAGCACACCACAACAATATACCACAACACACTACCACAATATACCACAACACAGAACACAGAGAACACACCAGACACACCACAACACACAATACACACAACACAGAGACACACCACCACAACACACAGCATATCACGCACCACCTTGTCTCATCTTCAACCACCTCTCGTAATATTACTCTCCACGCACTTCCTCACCCTGTAAGTCGTAAGAGATCGCAGCAAAAACAAAAAGCTAGCAACCATAGAAACAATTCCTCTCTTCCCCTCAGGCTCACACATTAACGAGAGATCGCTATGAACAGTGTACACTGGTGGGCTCAGCAGCCTCCCTGGAGAGACGGAGAACTAGTCAGTATTTCATCTCTAACATACCGTCCGCGTACCACACCTCTAAATTAACTTGACACTATGAGTGACGTTCCGGGAATAATGTAGCAGCGAGCCTGGGTAGTTAGCCGAGTCTGGTTTATGATGGTTGTTGACGTTCTTAGTGTTGTGCTTGTTGGGGTGATGGTTGTTGACGTTCTTAGTGTTGTGCTTGTTGGGGTGATGGTTATGGTTGTAGCTTTTACTGTTGATATTTTTACTGTTGTTTTTACCATTGTTTCCATTGTTGTTTTTACCGTTGTTATTGTTACTGTTGTTACAGTTGTTGTTAACTTCCTCGAAGCTTTCATTTATCACTTCAGAACGCCCTTTTCGATCGGCTTCAAATTTTCAGCTCTAGTTAACTATTATTAAATAAAGACATAATGTCGTCATGTATGAGCTGCTATACTTATGTATGTACCTGTGTATGAGTGCATATGTTTATGTATTCATAAACGTATTCATATGTTATGCAAGTATAATTGGTTGTGTGTGCAGAACAACCACTGTGAAAAATTGTGAAATTTCAAGCGCTGTCGTGATTTATCACATTACCGAGGAGCTGTTTACTGTGATCTTATTGCATGTTTGTGTGTGTATATACATGTGTATGTGTGTGGTTGCAGGGGTCGAGTCACAGCTCCTAGTCCCACCTCTTTGTTTGTCGCTACTAGGATTACTCAGTGTGTGTGTGTGTGTGTGTGTGTGTGTGAGTGTGTGTGTGTGTGTGTGTGTGTGTGTGTGTGTGTGTTTGTACTCACCTATTTGTACTCACCTATATGTTGTTGCAGGGGTCGATTCATAGCTCCTAGCCCCGCCTCTTCACTGGTCGATACTAATTCACTCTCTCCCTGTTCCATGATATTTGTCATACCTCTTGAAGCTATTTATGGAACTTGCTTCCACTACTTCGCTCTCCAGATTATTCCAGTTCCTGACAACTCTAAGACTAAAGAAATACTTCCTAACATCCCTATGACTCATCTGGATTTTCAGTTTCCAATTGTGTTCCCGTGTTTCTGAATCCCATCTCTGAAACATTCGTTCCTTGTCCACGTTGTCAATGCCTCTTAGTATTTTATACTTTGTTATCATGTCCCCTCTATCCCTTCTATCCTCTAGTGTCATCAGGTTGAGTTCCCTTAACCTCTCCTCATAAGACATACCCCTCAGTTCCGGGACTAATCGTGTTGCAATTTTTTGGACTTTCTCCAATTTCTTGACGTGTTTGACTAAGTGAGGGTTCCATACTGGCGCTACATATTCCAGTATAGGCCTTACGTATACTGTGTACAATGTCGTGAATGACTCCTTACTCAGATATCTAAACGCCAATCTCAGGTTTGCCAATCTCCCATATGCTGCAGCAGTTATTTGATTGATGTGTGCCTCAGGGGGCATGTTCGTTATAATGCTTACCCCAAGATCCTTTTCTTTAACTGACGTTCGCAGCTGTTGGTTTCCTAACCTGTACTCCTTCTGCGGTCTTCTGTGTCCTTCCCAATTCTTCATGACCTTACACTTACTGGGGTTAAACTCCAGGAGCCATATGTCGGACCATACTTGTAGTTTGTCCAGATCCCCTTGTAATCTTAACTGATCCTCTCCAACTTGTATTTTCCTCATCAGTTTCACATCATCAGCGAACAGTGACACTTCTGAATCTATTCCTTCCACCATGTCATTCACGTATACAAGAAACAGCACCGGGCCTAGGACTGAACCTTGTGGAACCCCACTCGACACATTCGCCCACTCCGACACTTCAGCACGCACCAACACACGTTGTTTCCTTCCTGTCAGGTATTCCCTGATCCATTGCAGTACTTTCCCCTTTATTCCTGCCTGCTCCTCTAATTTTTGCACCAGTCTCTTTTGTGGTACTGTGTCAAAAGCCTTCTTGCAATCTAAGAAGATGCAATCTACCCATCCCTCTCTCTCCTGTCTTACTTCTGTTACCTTATCGTAGAACTCAAGTAAATTTGTGACACAGGATTTCCCATCTCTGAAGCCGTGCTGACTGTCATGTATGAGCCCAATCTTTTCAATGTGTTCCACTACTTTTCTCCTGATAATCTTTTCCATGACTTTACATACTATACAAGTCAGTGACACTGGTCTGTAGTTTAATGCTACCTGTCCATCCCCTTTCTTAAATATTATAACTACATGTGCTGTCTTCCACGCCTCAGGCAACCGCCCTGTTTCGATAGATTTACTGAAGATTGCTGCTAATGGCACACTCAGTTCCTCTGCTCCCTCTCTCGGTATCCATGGAGATATGTTATCTGGGCCCACCGCCTTTGAGGAATCGAGTTCGTCTAGCAGTTTCTTCACCTCTACCTTGGTTATGTGTATTGTGTCCAGCACCTGCTGGTGCACCCTACCTCCACAGTTTGCTGGAAGCATTCCTGACTCTATTGTGAATACTTCTCTAAATCTTTTGTTTAGTTCATCACATACTTCTTGGTCACTCTTCGTGAGCTCCCCTCCTTCTTTCCTCAACCTGATTACCTGGTCCTTGACTGTTGTTTTTCTCCTAATGTGACTGAATAACAACTTTGGTTTAGGTTTGGCTTTTTATGCTATATCGTTCTCGTATTGCCTCTGGGCCTCTCTCCTCATCCTTGCACATTCGTTTCTGGTTCTTCTGCTCATCTCCTTGTTTTCTTGAGTCCTTTGCCTTCTATACCTTATCCATGCTCTCGCACACTTAGCTTTGGCCTCTTTACACCTCCAATTAAACCATGGGCTCACTCTGGTCTTACCATTTTTTCTGTTTCCCTTTGGTACGAACCTTTCCTCTGTCTCCCTGCACTTAGTGGTTACTATTTCCATCATTTCATTTACTGTCTTTCCATCTAGTTCTCTTTCCCACTGCACTTCGTGCAGGAAACTTCTCATTCCTATGTAGTCCCCTTTTTTGAAGTTTGGTTTATCTCTTTGTTCTCGTGCTACTGCATTCTCCACTGTTAACAAGATATTCAAAACTCAGGACATCATGATCACTAGCGCCAAGGGGTCTTTCGTGGGTCATATCCCTTATGTCTGAACTGTTCAAAGGAGAATATGAGATCCAGCCTTGCTGCAACATCCTCTTCTCTCTCTCTGGTTGTATCCCTAACATGTTGGTGCATGAAGTTCTCCAATACAGTCTCCAGCATCTTAGCCCTCCATGTTTCTGGTCCCCCATGTGGCTCTAGGTTTTCCCAGTCAATCTCTTTATGATTGAAATCCCCCATTATAAGCAATTTTGTCCTACCCATATGAGTCCTCCTGGCCACTTCAGCTAGTGTATCCACCATTGCCCTATTGTGCACATCATACTCTTCTCTTGTTCTCCTGCTGTTAAGTGGTGGGTTATACTTCACTGCTATCATCACCTTTGGACCACCAGTCTGAAGTGTTTCTACAATGAAGTCGTCTGTTTCCCTTCTTTCCATTCCTCCCATCTCCTCAAAACTCCACTGGTTTTTTTATGAGCAATGCTACTCCTTCCCCTCCTCTGTTCTCTCTGTCTTTCCTCATAATCTGATATCCAGATGGAAAAATTGCATATGTTATCATTCCTGTAAGTTTTGTCTCTGTTAGTGCTATAATGTCAGGTGATGCATCAATGATGCGTTCTTGCCACTCTTCACTCTTATTTGTTATTCCATCTGCATTGGTGTACCATGCCTTTAGCTGCCTTTCCATTACTATATTTTGGGAGATGGAAGAGGAAGGTGCAGGCTGGGAGGGTGGGAGGCAGGGCACATTATGGGAGGCTGCTGTGATTGTGGAAATAATGCTTAGGGGGGTGGTGTCTATGGAGGTTCGTTTCTGTTTACTGTGTTTGGTTGATATGTGGTAACAGGGGTTGAGAAGTTTCTGTATGCATTTGTGTTTGATGTTCCCCCAAAGGCTGAGTTTGCCTGTCTGTTGTTACCTGTCCTGTCGTTCTTTCCTTCCACTGGTTCTGTCTTGCTCTCATTTTCAGTTGTTCCCTTTCCTTTCGTGTTCTGTCTCGATTGAGGAACACTTTTTGATAATCTGGACAGTCCTTTAACAGTGGTTTCTGTTGTAGTATCCTGTTCCGTACCACATCTGTCTTGAATGTCAATCTGATTGATCGATTTTTTTCCCTCGAATAACCCCCCCCCCCAAGTCTGTGAAAATTTTCTACCTGAGACATGTCCCTCTCTCCTGTTATTGCAATGATGTTCTTAATCTCTGTTTTCTCCCAATGCTTTCTTTCATCATAGGTCTGCCCTTCAGCCTCCTGAAGCCCATGAATAATTATTGACCTCTCCCTCTCCTCTTCCCATTTCTTTTCCCCTCTGTATCTCTGAATCTGATTTAAGCATCTCTTTTGCTGTTTCCCTAATCATCTCCCAGACACCATGATGGCCTGATATTACTGCTGCAAAAGACTGCTTAAATCCATCTCCTTCTTCAGTCCCCTCGCTGCCTGCTGATGTTCCCATTTCAGTCATCTTGCTCCTATCGAACCTCATCTTTAGATCCTGCTTCAGCACATCCATTTCTTCCTCCAATCTCTGTATCTTTGCCTCAGCTACTACAGCTCGTGATTCCCACTTCTTGCTCTCTGCAGATATTTGCTCTAACATGTTATTGCAAAGCTCGTTTAACCTTTTCTCCCATTGTTGTTCCATTTTGTTCTTGAGCCGTTCTACCCATTCTTCCTTTTCCGACCAGCCATCATCGGTTCCCTTGCCTTTACGTCCTCCCTTTTGAGAGCCCATTTTATTTTTATCCTGTTGGGAGGTTCTAGCTGCTTCAGCTTATCTTAAAAATGTGTGTGTGGTGGGGGGATTTATGAGCTATGTGTATGTATGTGTATGTGTGTGTGTGTATGTACTCACCTATTTGTACTCACCTATTTGTGGTTGCAGGGGTCGATTCACAGCTCCTGGCCCCGCCTCTTCGCTGAGGTAGTCAAGACTTCGTAGGCTCAGATTAGGTTAGGTTACAGAGTTTAACGGCGTATTTTATCTCCTCGGGGTGAGACATTAGGTCATTTGAGAGACATTTGAGTTCCTCAGAGTAGGTATCTGACCATCCCCCAGGATGCGACCCACAACAGTCGACTAACACCCAGGTACCCTTTTACTGTAGGTGAACAGAGGCAATGAGTGTAAGGAGACTTCCCCATGTGTCTCAACCTGCCCAGGATTCGAACCTAGGACCAATCGGTTGTGAGCCGACTGCGCTGTGTGTATGTGTGTATGTGTATATGTGTGTATGTGTGTATGTGTATGTGTGTGTGTGTGTGTGTGTGTGTGTGTGTGTGTGTGTGTGTGTGTGTGTGTGTGTGTATGTGTGTGTGTGTGTGGGTGTGGGTGTACGTCCGCACACTAGGCTATGCTACTCTTTTGAAGATTATAAATTTTTTTCAAAATCAATTCCTTATTAATATACACTAATATATACTATATAATATTTACTGTGTACACTTGTGTTTGTGTGTTTACTAGCTTGTTGTTCTTTGAAAAAGAGGGGGGTCACGTTAACACTATTTGTTATTGTTCTTGGTTCACTGGTACTCTCCCGGCCCAGATCTTTGCACACTACGCAATGTTACTTTTTTGAAGATTATAGGATTATTTCTCGCTCAATTCCTTATTAATATATACTAATGTTTATTATAAAAATAATTACTGGTGCACACGTGTGTTTGCATGTACGTAGTTGTTTACTAGCTTGTCGCTGTCAGGAAGCCGGGGGGGGGGGGTTCACTAGGCTACACAACTCTTCTGAAGATATTTAGATAATTTACTGAGCATTATCAGGGTTACCACTATCTATCTCCTGGCACTGAAAGTTAGGGATAGAGTAATGGTATAGCATACAACCAGCAGGGCGAGACACTTGAGACTTTAGACACTAACCAAAATTAACCACACATAGGCAAGTGATGTCGTCTGCACAACAATGGAGGTTCCTGCTGGTTGGCTGCTATGAACTCCGTCCCATTTGTAACTCCTTCAGGAACTTTATCATGCATTCAAGTTTTTATTTTCTTTTTCTTTTAAGCCTTGGTATTCACTCTTTTTTTCTTTACTACAGTATTGGTCATAACAAATCTGTTGATATTAACTACATTCACAACACCAACAGCTGGGGATTGACTAATTTTTTCTTACTTTCAGTATTTACTTAATTCCTCGTTTATGACCTTATCACTACACTGCTGCTATAACCAACCAATATATGTATTTGTTAATATTTCAGATCACACCGTTAACCCAATTAACTATGTTTGGATACTTTGTGTCAACACTGCAGTCAGCAGCCTGATCAGCTGACTGCTACCCTCCCTCACTCACCATTCATTCAAATTTAAATTGTAAAAATTCTTGATCTTATCACATTATTCGCACTCTTGAAAGCTGTTACACTCTTGTAGGTATGTTCACTGATTCACTCAAGTACGATGACCGCTAATAATATCTTTGGACAGCCACTAGAACGCTAAATCCTGGGAGCACTATTTAGCGATACCGCTTCACGTGTGTGTGTGTGTGTATATATGTGTGTGTGTGTGTGTGTGTGTGTGTGTGTGTGTGTGTGTGTGTGTGTGTGTGTGTGTGTGTGTGTGTGTGTGTGTGTGTATGAGTGTGTGTGTGTGTGTGTGTGTGTGTGTGTGTGTGTGTGTGTGTGTGTGTGTGTACTCACCAAGTTGTACTCACCTAGTTGAGGTTGCAGGGGTCGAGTCCAAGCTCCTGGCCAAGCCTCTTCACTGGTCGCTACTAGGTCACTCTCCCTGAACCGTGAGCTTTATCATACCTCTGCTTAAAGCTATGTATGGAGTCTGCCTCCACTACATCGCTTCCCAAACTATTCCACTTCCTTACTACTCTGTGGCTGAAGAAATACTTCCTAACATCCCTGTGATTCATCTGTGTCTTCAACTTCCAACTGTGTCCCTTTGTACTCACCTAATTGTGGTTGCAGGGGTTGAGACTCAGCTCCTGGCCCCGCCTCTTCACTGATCGCTACTGGGTCCTCTCTCTCTCTGCTTCCTGAGCTTTGTCATACCTCTTCTTAAAACTATGTATGGTTCCTGCCTCCACTACTTCACTTGCTAGGCTATTCCACTTGCTGACAACTCTATGACTGAAGAAATACTTCCTAACGTCCCTGTAACTCGTCTGAGTCTTCAACTTCCAGTTGTGACCCCTTGTCCCTGTGTCCCCTCTCTGGAACATCCTATCTCTATCCACCTTGTCTATTCCCCGCAGTATCTTGTATGTCGTTATCATGTCTCCCCTGACCCTTCTGTCCTCCAGTGTCGTCAGTCCGATTTCCCTTAACCTTTCCTCGTACGACATTCCCTTGAGTTCTGGGACTAGCCTTGTTGCAAACCTTTGTACTTTCTCTAACTTCTTGACGTGCTTGACCAGGTGTGGGTTCCAGGCTGATGCTGCATACTCCAGTATGGACCTAACATACACAGTGTACAGTGTCTTGAACGATTCCTTATTAAGGTATCGGAACGCTATTCTCAGGTTTGCAAGGCGCCCGTATGCTGCAGCAGTTATTTGGTTGATGTGTGCCTCCGGTGATGTGCTCGGTGTTATGGTCACCCCAAGGTCTTTCTACCTGAGTGAGGTCTGTAGTCTTTGTCCACCTAGCCTATACTCTGTCTGCGGTCTTCTTTGCCCCTCCCCAATCTTCATGACTTTGCATTTGGCTGGATTGAATTCGAGAAGCCAGTTTCTTTGTGTGTGTGTGTGTGTGTGTGTGTGTGTGTGTGTGTGTGTGTGTGTGTGTGTGTGTGTGTGTGTGTGTGTGTGTGTGTATACATGTGTGCACGCGCGCGAGCGAGATACAGACGATGATTTCCATAGAGTTGTGGGACTTTAACATGATTTAAAAAAAACAGTGTTCAGAGTGTTTAAATGACAGTGTTCAGAGTGTTTAAATGACAGTGTTCAGAGTGTTTAAATGACAGTGTTCAGAGTGTTTAAATAACAGTGTTCAGAGTGTTTAAATGACAGTGTTCAGAGTGTTTAAATAACAGTGTTCAGAGTGTTTAAATAACAGTGTTCAGAGTGTTTAAATGACAGTGTTCAGAGTGTTTAAATAACAGTGTTCAGAGTGTTTAAATGACAGTGTTCAGAGTGTTTAAATAACAGTGTTCAGAGTGTTTAAATAGCAGTGTTCAGAGTGTTTAAATAACAGTGTTCAGAGTGTTTAAATAGCAGTGTTCAGAGTGTTTAAATAACAGTGTTCAGAGTGTTTAAATGACAGTGTTCAGAGTGTTTAAATAGCAGTGTTCAGAGTGTTTAAATGACAGTGTTCAGAGTGTTTAAATAACAGTGTTCAGAGTGTTTAAATAGCAGTGTTCAGAGTGTTTAAATGGCAGTGTTCAGAGTGTTTAAATGACAGTGTTCAGAGTGTTTAAATGACAGTGTTCAGAGTGTTTAAATGACAGTGTTCAGAGTGTTTAAATGACAGTGTTCAGAGTGTTTAAATAGCAGTGTTCAGAGTGTTTAAATAGCAGTGTTCAGAGTGTTTAAATAACAGTGTTCAGAGTGTTTAAATGACAGTGTTCAGAGTGTTTAAATAACAGTGTTCAGAGTGTTTAAATGACAGTGTTCAGAGTGTTTAAATGACAGTGTTCAGAGTGTTTAAATGACAGTGTTCAGAGTGTTTAAATAACAGTGTTCAGAGTGTTTAAATGACAGTGTTCAGAGTGTTTAAATAACAGTGTTCAGAGTGTTTAAATGACAGTGTTCAGAGTGTTTAAATAACAGTGTTCAGAGTGTTTAAATGACAGTGTTCAGAGTGTTTAAATAGCAGTGTTCAGAGTGTTTAAATAACAGTGTTCAGAGTGTTTAAATGGCAGTGTTCAGAGTGTTTAAATAACAGTGTTCAGAGTGTTTAAATGACAGTGTTCAGATTGTTTAAATAACAGTGTTCAGAGTGTTTAAATGACAGTGTTCAGATTGTTTAAATGACAGTGTTCAGAGTGCTTAAATGACAGTGTTCAGAGTGTTTAAATGACAGTGTTCAGAGTGTTTAAATGACAGTGTTCAGAGTTATTAAATAACAGTGTTCACAATATCTAAATAACAGTGGTCAGAATGTATAAAAACAAGTATTCAGATTGTTTAAAAAACAGTATTCACAGTGTCTAAATAACAATGGTCAGAGTGTTTAAAAACCAGTTTTCACTCTTGAGACTACTAGTGGTCAGTGATTCTCTGTCACTGCTGGCACTAACCTTTGGGGTACAGTGACCCGTGATTCTTTCACTGCTGGCTCCAACCTTGAGGGTCCTAGTGATCAATGAGTTTGTTACTGCTAGCTCCAATCTTGACAGTACTAATGACCAGTGATTTTGTCACTGATAGCTCAAGCTTTGAGGGTACTAGTGACCAGTTGTTCTGTCAATGATAGCTCCAGCTTTGAGGGTACTAGTGACCAGTGATTCTGTCAATGATAGCTCCAGCTTTGAGGGTACTAGTGACCAGTGATTCTGTCAATGATAGCTCCAGCTTTGAGGGTACTAGTGACCAGTGATTCTGTCAATGATAGCTCCAGCTTTGAGGGTACTAGTGACCAGTGATTCTGTCAATGACAGCTCCAGCTTTGAGGGTACTAGTGACCAGTGATTCTGTCAATGACAGCTCCAGCTTTGAGGGTACTAGTGACCAGTGATTCTGTCAATGATAGCTCCAGCTTTGAGGGTACTAGTGACCAGTGATTCTGTCAATGACAGCTCCAGCTTTGAGGGTACTAGTGACCAGTGATTCTATCACTGATAGCACCAACCTTGAGGATACTAGTGACAAGGGAATCTGTCAAAGCTGACATCAACTATGACCAGTGCTTCTGTCCCTGTTGTTTATATCTGTATATCAGGTTTATAAAACGATATTTACATAGGAATAAAATATGTAATTTTCCACTCTAGTGAATAATAAAAGTAGATGTAAAAATCGCGTTGTAATTCACTGTAACGACAGAGAACCATGTATCACATTATTATTCACTGTAACAACAGATTCATATATATATCACACATATATCACATTGTTATTCACTATAACAACAGATACAAAGATCACATTGATATACACAGTAACACCTCAAATGCAAATGTCACGCTGTTATACACAATACCAACAAAGATACACAGATCAGACTAGTGTACACAGTAACCTAACAGAAATATCACACTGATTTATACAACAGAAATATCCTACTAGTGTACACAATAACAGAAATATCACACTGATGTACACAATAGAAAGATCACACTAGAGTACAAAATAACAGAGATAGAAAGATCACACTGTTATACACAATAAAACACAAACAGAGATCACACCGTTGTACACAACAGATAAAGGTACACAATAACAGCAGTTACAAAGATCACACTGTTGTACACAATAACAACAGTTACAAAGATCACACACACAACGTTTCGTTGTACACAATATCAAAACAGTTACAAAGATCACACTGTTGAACACAATATGAGATACACAGATCACACTGTTATACAGTGTGATCAAAATATTAATTACGACGCTTCTGTATGAATGTGTGGTGTAAGGTGGAAATTTTACTGAAATGCTTAAAAAAAGTTTGGTATTGTTGAAGTCAGACACTGGAGAATTTCTTTTCTGATAGACTTGAAACTTTGACCGTTGTTTTACTTTATTAAAAGATAACTTGGCGTTAACTTTGAGCTGTGCAAATTTAAATTTACTAATTTTATTAAATTGCTTCCCATGTAATAACTAGAGAATGGCTCTGCTGATCGGCTTCAAACCCTAAACACTGTTATATATTAATTGGAAGTATTTTTACACTAATTTCGACCAGTATGGCTGGTAATTTGCTAATTTTCTTAAAACCAAATTAATAAATATAAAAAAATACATGAAAAATATTTCTCAGATTTAGTGGGGTTTTAAATTTTACGAGACAGCGCTTCCTTATTTTCACAACTTTTCTAATAAAAAAATTTCTTTCTCCATAATTTTCGTTTATAAGTGAAGTTTGTCTTAATTGATTAGCTGGAAATTTTTAACGCTGGAGCCACTGTGTCTGGGGCGAGATTCTCGGTACTGTTTCATTACCTGACTAGTTAATGGACAATGTTACACGGACTATTTGATTACCTGGTTGGTCAATGGACAATGTTGCACAGACTATTTGATTACCTGGTTGGTCAATGGACAATGTTACACGGACTATTTTATTACCTGGCTGGTCAATGGACAATGTTACACGGACTATTTCATTACCTGGCAGGTCAATGGACAATGTTACACGGACTATTTCATTACCTGGCTGGTCAATGGACAATGTTACACGGACTATTTCATTACCTGGCTGGTCAATGGACAATGTTACACGGACTATTTTATTACCTGGCAGGTCAATGGACAATGTTACACGGACTATTTCATTACCTGGCTGGTCAATGGACAATGTTACACGGACTATTTCATTACCTGGCTGGTCAATGGACAATGTTACACGGACTATTTTATTACCTGGCAGGTCAATGGACAATGTTACACGGACTATTTTATTACCTGGCTGGTCAATGGACAATGTTACACGGACTATTTTATTACCTGGCTGGTCAATGGACAATGTTACACGGACTATTTTATTACCTGGCTGGTCAATGGACAATGTTACACGGACTATTTCATTACCTGGCTGGTCAATGGACAATGTTACACGGACTATTTCATTACCTGGCTGGTCAATGGACAATGTTACACGGACTATTTTATTACCTGGCTGGTCAATGGACAATGTTACACGGACTATTTCATTACCTGGCTGGTCAATGGACAATGTTACACGGACTATTTCATTACCTGGCTGGTCAATGGACAATGTTACACGGACTATTTTATTACCTGGCAGGTCAATGGACAATGTTACACGGACTATTTTATTACCTGGCAGGTCAATGGACAATGTTACACGGACTATTTTATTACCTGGCAGGTCAATGGACAATGTTACACGGACTATTTTATTACCTGGCAGGTCAATGGACAATGTTACACGGACTATTTTATTACCTGGCTGGTCAATGGACAATGTTACACGGACTATTTTATTACCTGGCAGGTCAATGGACAATGTTACACGGACTATTTTATTACCTGGCATGGACAATGTTACACGGACTATTTTATTACCTGGCAGGTCAATGGACAATGTTACACGGACTATTTTATTACCTGGCAGGTCAATCAATGGACAATGTTACACGGACTATTTTATTACCTGGCAGGTCAATGGACAATGTTACACGGACTATTTTATTACCTGGCAGGTCAATGGACAATGTTACACGGACTATTTTATTACCTGGCAGGTCAATGGACAATGTTACACGGACTATTTTATTACCTGGCAGGTCAATGGACAATGTTACACGGACTATTTTATTACCTGGCAGGTCAATGGACAATGTTACACGGACTATTTTATTACCTGGCTGGTCAATGGACAATGTTACACGGACTATTTTATTAATTGGTCATTTTGTCACTTTTACTTTCCAAGTGATACAATATTATTTTACTTTACTACATTATTTTACCTTGATGCTGCTGAGACAATCTTGAAAATGGGTTAGATAGATATTTTTGTTAGTGGCTTGAGATGGACCTGTCTAGTATGGGTCAGTAGACCTGCTGCAGTGTTCCTCCTTTCATATGTTCTTATGAATCAGATTTGTCCTCATCTTGTTTTAATCGACTCTGACTGCATCACATTGCACAGTCACTATATGATGGCATCTATTCAGTAACTGGAGAATGACTCTTCCGGTCTGATTTAAACTTTTGCTACTAATGAGTTGTCCTCAATGGAATCTTTGCTTTGATTTTAGGTTGTGAGAATTTTACTATGCCAATTTTATTAATGAAATTAGTTTTCGTGAAATAACTTGACAATGTCTCTTATGATCAGAAAACAGATCACAGTGTTTGACTTCACTTGGTTATCCTTTGTTAAGTTAACATACTGTTGATGTAATTAGTCTTACTTATATGCGTACTTACTTTACCCTTAAATGTGAGTAAATCTTTCTTAGGGAAAATGTTTGATTTTTTTGGTTTACATTAGTCCCACTTTATTTTTTTTTATAGAAGTAATTGGTAAAATTAAAATACTGATTTTCCTGCGACACTTTTTGAGAGTGTTATGTAGCTGTCTTCACCTTCCAACACTGACAACTTGATCATTCACTTTCTGACTGACTTCAGACTTAATGTGCCGGGGTATTGTAGGATACTAGTCTCTCTGAGATAATAAGAGAATTCCTTTTTGGTCTGACTTCAAAGCTGATGCTTCTCAGTGGAAGGTTTTAATTAATTTTTGGCAGTATATGTCCTATATCCCAGTTTTTATTGAAAAAATGGGGTTATTAATGTGTACATGGTGACTGTGAATAAAAAGTCACAATACCGTGACTGGAAGACGGTATTGTGTTAAAAAATGTAGAATTAATATTTATATTAGTAATAAACAAAACAAACACAGTAGTTGCAGTAGTTCTAACAGTAGAAGTAAAAGTAGTAGTGGTGATGGTGGTAGTAGTGGTGATGGTGGTAGTAGTGGTGATGGTGGTAGTAGTGGTGATGGTGGTAGTAGTGGTGATGGTGGTAGTAGTGGTGATGGTGGTAGTAGTAGTGATGGTGGTAGTAGTGGTGATGGCGGTAACCTCCCTAATTAATTTGATGGATTACATGAGAACTGAAATGTCGATAGAGAACCTCATAATAATGGTAACCCTAGACTTACAAAAGACCTTCGATACTTTCAACCGCAATATACTTTGTAAGAAACGTCAAACTATCGGCATAGGTTCCATAGACTGGTTTAAGTCCTATCTTAGCAATAGGAAACAAACTGTCAAAATCAACAAAACAGAATCAGAACCCCTGCCGATAGCATGTAGAGTTCCCCAAGGTAGTATTCTGGGTTCCTTATTATTCTTATGTTATGCAAATGACATGCATATCAGTGTCAAATGCAAACTGCTATTATATGCGGATGATAGTGCTCTGTTAGAGTCAGGTAAGACCTACAAGATATATCTAATGTAATAACACTAGAACTGGAGTCCTGCAGCAAATGGTTAGTAGACAACAAACTATCGTTAATCCTCGGGAAAACGGAAGCTATACTCTTTGGCACAAAAAAACTGAGAAGGGTAAATAATTTTAATGTCCGTTGTAATGGGGAACTCATTACTTCAGTTTCCTCAGTAAAATATCTGAGAATCCCCTTTGACCCATGCATGTCAGGCGAACTGATCGGGAACAGACTGAAGTTTCCCTACAGGCAAGCACGCTGTATATCTACGCTTCCTCTTCATGGTACTCTGCCTTGACAAAAAAACTGAAAGATGAACTGCAAATCACCCAAAACAAAATGGTAAGATTCATGGTGGACCTGCGTCCAAGAGAACATGTAGGCCAGGATGAATTACAACAGTTGGATATGCTGAATGTTGAAGCAAGTTTTTAAAATTGCTCACAATGCGAGCTGCTAATTTTGTCAAGGCAATCATAGTACTAGAGAGTGAGAGTACAACTTTGTAGTAGCCACAGTCAGTAGCCAGGCTTCAAACACCTTTTATTGTACAGCAATAAAGGAATGGAACAGATTGCCTGCACATGTCAAAGCCAGTCAAGAAGACTGCCAAAATATGCCTCATGAATGTGGCGACAGAAAGGGAGGAGAATGATTTTTTTTTTTAGATAACACATGCAAATGTAAATAACTCTTTTTACCTTATTCCTAGTATATATCCTTTATATTATAATAAAAAGATATTATATCCTTTACAGTGTAATAATAAGGTATTAAAAGGACCCCAATGGAAATAAGTCGTTCTGTCTAACATTTTGGGTTATCTTAGGTTCTCTACACATATGCTACTATATATGATAATCAATACTTACTTACCTAAGAGGTTTAGAGTGTTATCTGGCCGTCTAATTGTTGCGTCGAGGTAGGTTGTCCATGAGTCTTGGTGGGTTTCTCATCGGTCAATCTGCCTGTCACTGAGTTCTTTCCAGAACACCGTCAGCGCCTGGGTGCCAGTCCCGATGTGCAGAGACTTGCTTGTAACAAAGTCATCTCACACCAAACCCAGCACCCACCGCAATGCACGATTTTGAATTTGCTGCAGTTTCAGGACGTTAGTCTTTGCAGCTAGAGAAAGAGTAAGAGGTGTATATGTGACAAGTGGCCGTATGAGGGCCTTGTACAGGTGTAGTTTAGTGTGTGGGTGGGAGCCTTTGAGCTTGTATAGTCGCCCAGGGGCGGTACTGGCTATAACTCTCTAGACGTTTATATACAAATAACCCGCACATAAAAGAGAGAAGCTTACGACGACGTTTCGGTCCGACTTCGACCATTGACAAAGTCACACGTTTATGTAGGAGTGAAGTCTGAGAATGGAGTCAAGGTTAACTCTAGGACCATGATATTGCGTGTTCGTGGAATGGGTGTTCTTGTAGTGGTGGTTCTGAGTTCGACAGGTAGTGGTGGGCTTCCTTTCATAAACCCATTTGCTGACAAGTCCACTCGAAAATATATGAACACATTCACTTCTTCCATAGTCCCTCCCTCTAATCTGGTATCCAATCTTTCATTTCCCATCTTTTGGTATCCACTTCCTCTTGCTCTTTCCTATGCTCACTTTTAATTTCCTTCTTTTACGTAATCCCCCCCCTGCAACTTCTATTCATAATCTCCCAAAAGAACAGTGTCATCAGCAAAAAGCACCTGTGACAACTACTACTCTGTGTTAGATTCTTTATCCTTTAATCTCACACCTCTTGCCACCACCCGAACATTCACTTCTACAACTTCATCTATAAATATATTTAACAACCATGGTACCATCAAGCATCCTTCTCTAAGGCCTACTTTTACTGGGAAATAATCTCCCTGTTTGTCTCCTACATACCCTACCTGAGCCCCACTATCCTCATAAAAACTCTTAGCTTTTTTCAGTAACTTGCAACATCTGCCACATAGCTCCCCTATCCACCCTATCATATGCCTTTTTCAAATTCATAAGAGCAACGAAAACCTCTTTACCCTTATCTAAATACCGTTCACTTATATGCTTCACTGTAAATACTTGGTCTACATCCCCCGTACCCTTCCTAAAGCCTCCTGTTTATCTGCGATCCAACTCTCTGTCTTACTCTTAATTCTTTCATTAATAACTCTACCATACACTTTACCAGGTATACTGAACAGACTTATTCACCTATAATTTCTGCACTCTCTTTTGTCCTCTTTGCCTTTATACAGAGGACTTTGCATGCTCTCCACCAATCGCATGGTACCTTACCCTCTTCCATACATTTATTAAATAAAAGCACCAACCACTCCAAAACTATATTCCCACCTGCTTTTAACATTTCTATCTTTATCCCATCAATCCCAGCTGCCTTACTCCCTTTCATTTTACCCACTGCCTCACGAACTTTCCCCACACTCACAACTGGCTCTTCTTTACTCCTACAAGATGTTATTCCTCCTTACCCTATACACGAAAGTACAGCTTCCCTGTCTTCATCAACATTTAAAGTGCAGGCATTGTACTTCCCATTTCCAGAACTCCGGCTATGTAAAAATAACCGGTTCTCAATCACTTCACTAAATATTACCCTGCTCACACTCCAACAGCTCGTCAGGTCCCAAAAACCATTCGTCTCCATTCACTCCTATCTAACACGCTCAGGCACGCTTGCTGGAAGTCCAAGCCCCTCGCCCACAATACCTCCTTTACTCCCTCCCTTCAACCTTTTCGAGGACGAGCCCTGTCTAACCTTCCATGTCATTCTACTTGATCCATTGGACGCCAAGGTATTGGTCCAGTGTTGTGAGAATGGTATAGCACTGCATACCTTGTTCCAAGGTTCGTAGGTTCGAGTCTCCTTCAGCCAGAAATCAGTGTTTGTGTATATTTCGCCTGCTCTTGCGAATTCCTTGCATATATATATATATATATATATATATATATATATATATATATATATATATATATATATATATATATATATATATATATATATATATATATATATATATATATATATATATATATATATATATATATATATATATATATATATATATATATATATATATATATATATATATTATGTCGTGCCGAATATGTAAAACTGGTCAATTAGCAAAAACTCATTTAAAATTAAGTCCTTTCTGAAATTTTCTCTTATACGTTTAAAGATATATTTTTTTCATTAATGTTAATGTAAAAATTTTTAATTTTGCAACAAAAGAATCTTAGAAAACTTACCTAACCTTATTATAACAAGAGCAATTTATTTTAGCCTAACCCAACTAAATATATTTTAAATATGTTTACAATAATTTAGTACTAAACAAACACAATCAAATATATTTTATTTTGTTAGGTTCAAAATGATTTTGGCGAAATTATTGCATACACAAATTTTCAATTGTCCTATATGGCAAGATGAGCGTTGCTATTTAAGCCAAGATGGCAAGTTCTGCCTATTCGGCACGATATATATATATATATATATATATATATGTATATATATATATTTATATATATATATATATATATATATATATATGTATGTATATATATATATATATATATATATATGTATATGTCGTGCCGAATATGTAAAACTGGTCAATTAGCAAGAACTCATTTAAAATTAAATCTTTTCTAAAATTTTCTCTTATACGTTTAAAGATATATTTTTTTCATTAATGTTGATGTAAAAATTTATAATTTTCAACCAAAAGGAACTTAGAAAACTTACCTAACCTTATTATAACAAGAACAATTTATTTAAGCCTAACCCAACGAAATATATTTTAGATTTGTTTACAATAATTTAATACTAAATAAACACAGTGAAATATATTTTTTTCGTTAGGTTCAGAATGTTTTTGGCGAAATTATTGCATACACAAATTTTCACTTGTTCTATATGGCAAGATGAGCGTTGCTATTTAAGCCAAGATGGCAAGTTCTGCCTATTCGGCACGACATATATATATATATATATATATATATATATATATATATATATATATATATATATATATATATATATATATATATATATATATATATATATATATATAGGTGCTTGCCAACATGCTCAGGGCTGCAACATCAGATATTAAAGAATTGGGTTCCAGACTCATCGACACCACCAGGGACCCAAGGGCAGCCACTTTCATGTTCCATGTCGCCATCCAGAGGGGAAATGCTTGCTGCATATATATGTAGAATTACCGACAATATATTAAGTAAGAGGACACAAATACAATTAATGTGACATTTTTGTATTGGCAACGTTTCGCTCTCCAGGAGCTTCATCAAGCCTGGAGAGCGACACGTTGCCATAATAAAATGTCACATTAGTTTCATTTGTGTCCTTGTACTTAACACAGTATATATGAAGGAAACAAGTACAATGGAACTTTTAGTAAATGTTGTGGGAACACAGACGGGAGTATCGAGCGGTAAACAGGAGAGATGCTGTGTTCTATCAGACTATGATCTATAAATGCACATCAATAATCACATTCTAGTGTTTAGTAAAATGAGATGAATAGTAGAATTAAACCTTATTGCGTCAGTTTCAAGCTGCAATTTGAGTAGCAATATAATTTCAGCACAGTAATTTGCTCCTAAGTCGCTTGCAACTTCCCTGTGGAACATTAAATAGTAATCATACCATACCCCGGCCGGGATTGAACCCGCGGTCATAGTCTCAAAACTCCAGCCCGTAGCAATCGTGTCATTACGATTTCGTGAGTCGTCTTAAATAGTAATGCTTGTAAATAATATATCACTTGTTTGAGTTTCAAAATTAATTCATACATATGGGTGTACCTTCAAAGTAGATAAGTAGATACTTATCAACCTGTCGGTTTTTTTATACGATTTTAAAATTCACCTTCAAAGTAGCCGTAGACCGAGCTGGAGTCCTTAGTGAGGTTGAAGGAAGGTGAGGGACCAACCTGGGTGTGAAGACACTCACATTTACTTCCATTCTGTACAGCTGTCCATGCCAAGCACTCGTCCATGCCAAGCACTCGTCCATGCCAAGCACTCGTCCATGCCAAGCACTCGTCCATGCCAAGCACTCGTCCATGCCAAGCACTCGTCCATGCCAAGCACTCGTCCATGCCAAGCACTCGTCCATGCCAAGCACTCGTCCATGCCAAGCACTCGTCCATGCCAAGCACTCGTCCATGCCAAGCACTCGTCCATGCCAAGCACTCGTCCATGCCAAGCACTCGTCCATGCCAAGCACTCGTCCATGCCAAGCACTCGTCCATGCCAAGCACTCGTCCATGCCAAGCACTCGTCCATGCCAAGCACTCGTCCATGCCAAGCACTCGTCCATGCCAAGCACTCGTCCATGCCAAGCACTCGTCCATGCCAAGCACTCGTCCATGCCAAGCACTCGTCCATGCCAAGCACTCGTCCATGCCAAGCACTCGTCCATCGTCCATGCCAAGCACTCCAAGCACTCGTCCATGCCAAGCACTCGTCCATGCCAAGCACTCGTCCATCGCTAAGCACTCGTCCATGCCAAGCACTCGTCCATGCCAAGCACTCGTCCATGCCAAGCACTCGTCCATGCCAAGCACTCGTCCATGCCAAGCACTCGTCCATGCCAAGCACTCGTCCATGCCAAGCACTCGTCCATGCCAAGCACTCGTCCATGCCAAGCACTCGTCCATGCCAAGCACTCGTCCATGCCAAGCACTCGTCCATGCCAAGCACTCGTCCATGCCAAGCACTCGTCCATGCCAAGCACTCGCATGCCAAGCACTCGTCAAGCATCGTCCATGCCAAGCACTCGTCCATGCCAAGCACTCGTCCATCCATGCCAAGCACTCGTCCATGCCAAGCACTCGTCCATCAAGCACTCGTCCATGCCAAGCACTCGTCCATGCCAAGCACTCGTCCATGCCAAGCACTCGTCCATGCCAAGCACTCGTCCATGCCAAGCACTCGTCCATGCCAAGCACTCGTCCATGCCAAGCACTCGTCCATGCCAAGCACTCGTCCATGCCAAGCACTCGTCCATGCCAAGCACTCGTCCATCGCATGCCAAGCACTCGTCCATGCCAAGCACTCGTCCATGCCAAGCACTCGTCCATGCCAAGCACTCGTCCATGCCAAGCACTCGTCCATGCCAAGCACTCGTCCATGCCAAGCACTCGTCCATGCCAAGCACTCTCACATGCCAAGCACTCGTCCATGCCAAGCACTCGTCCATGCCAAGCACTCGTCCATGCCAAGCACTCGTCCATGCCAAGCACTCGTCCATGCCAAGCACTCGTCCATGCCAAGCACTCGTCCATGCCAAGCACTCGTCCATGCCAAGCACTCGTCCATGCCAAGCACTCGTCCATGCCTAGCACTCGTCCATGCCAAGCACTCGTCCATGCCAAGCACTCGTCCATGCCAAGCACTCGTCCATGCCAAGCACTCGCCAAGCACTCGTCCATGCCAAGCACTGCCAAGCACTCGTCCATGCCAAGCACTCGTCCATGCCAAGCACTCGTCCATGCCAAGCACTCGTCCATGCCAAGCACTCGTCCCAAGCACTCGTCCATGCCAAGCACTCGTCCATGCCAAGCACTCGTCCATGCCAAGAACTCGTACATCGCCAAGCACTCGTCCATGCCAAGCACTCGTCCATGCCAAGCACTCGTCGTCCATGCCAAGCACTCGTCCATGCCAAGCACTCGTCCATGCCAAGCACTCGTCCATGCCAAGCATCGCCAAGCACTCGTCAAGCATCGTCCATGCCAAGCACTCGTCCATGCCAAGCACTCGTCCATGCCAAGCACTCGTCCATGCCAAGCACTCGTCCATGCCAAGCACTCGTCCATGCCAAGCACTCGTCAAGCATGCCAAGCACTCGTCCATGCCAAGCACTCGTCCATGCCAAGCAAGCACTCAAGCACTCGTCCATGCCAAGCACTCAAGCACTCGTCCATGCCAAGCACTCGTCCATGCCAAGCACTCGTCCATGCCAAGCACTCGTCCATGCCAAGCACTCGTCCATGCCAAGCACTCGTCCATCGCCAAGCACTCGTCCATGCCAAGCACTCGTCCATGCCAAGCACTCGTCCATGCCAAGCACTCGTCCATGCCAAGCACTCGTCCATGCCAAGCACTCGTCCATGCCAAGCACTCGTCCATGCCAAGCACTCGTCCATGCCAAGCACTCGTCCATGCCAAGCACTCGTCCATGCCAAGCACTCGTCCATGCCAAGCACTCGTCCATGCCAAGCACTCGTCCATGCCAAGCACTCGTCCATGCCAAGCACTCGTCGATGCCAAGCACTCGTCCATGCCAAGCACTCGTCCATGCCAAGCACTCGTCCATGCCAAGCACTCGTCCATGCCAAGCACTCGTCCATGCCAAGCACTCGTCCATGCCAAGCACTCGTCCATGCCAAGCACTCGTCCATGCCAAGCACTCGTCCATGCCAAGCACTCGTCCATGCCAAGCACTCGTCCATGCCAAGCACTCGTCCATGCCAAGCACTCGTCCATGCAAGCAAGCACTCGTCCATGCCAAGCACTCGTCCATGCCAAGCACTCGTCCATGCCAAGCACTCGTCCATCGCCAAGCACTCGTCCATGCCAAGCACTCGCCAAGCACTCGTCCATGCCAAGCACTCGTCCATCGCTAAGCACTCGTCCATGCCAAGCACTCGTCCATGCCAAGCACTCGTCCATGCCAAGCACTCGTCCATGCCAAGCACTCGTCCATGCTAAGCACTCGTCCATGCCAAGCACTCGTCCATCGCTAAGCACTCGTCCATGCCAAGCACTCGTCCATCGCTAAGCACTCGTCCATGCCAAGCACTCGTCCATGCCAAGCACTCGTCCATGCCAAGCACTCGTCCATGCTAAGCACTCGTCCATGCCAAGCACTCGTCCATGCCAAGCACTCGTCCATGCCAAGCACTCGTCCATGCCAAGCACTCGTCCATGCTAAGCACTCGTCCATGCCAAGCACTCGTCCATCGCTAAGCACTCGTCCATGCCAAGCACTCGTCCATCGCTAAGCACTCGTCCATGCCAAGCACTCGTCCATGCCAAGCACTCGTCCATGCCAAGCACTCGTCCATCGCCAAGCTAAGCACTCGTCCATGCCAAGCACTCCATGCCAAGCACTCGTCCATGCCAAGCACTCGTCCATGCCAAGCACTCGTCCATGCCTAGCACTCGTCCGCTAAGCACTCGTCCATGCCAAGCACTCGTCCATCGCTAAGCATCATGATGTACGAGATGCTGCACACTCTGGTAGTTCATGATGTACCAGATGCTGCACACTCTGGTAGTTCATGATGTACCAGATGCTGCACACTCTGGTAGTTCATGATGTACCAGATGCTGCACACTCTGGTAGTTCATGATGTACCAGATGCTGCACACACTGGTAGTTCATGATGTACCAGATGCTGCACACTCTGGTAGTTCATGATGTACCAGATGCTGCACACACTGGTAGTTCATGATGTACCAGATGCTGCACACACTGGTAGTTCATGATGTACCAGATGCTGCACACTCTGGTAGTTCATGATGTACCAGATGCTGCACACACTGGTAGTTCATGATGTACCAGATGCTGCACACTCTGGTAGTTCATGATGTACCAGATGCTGCACACTCTGGTAGTTCATGATGTACCAGATGCTGCACACTCTGGTAGTTCATGATGTACCAGATGCTGCACACTCTGGTAGTTCATGATGTACCAGATGCTGCACACTCTGGTAGTTCATGATGTACCAGATGCTGCACACTCTGGTAGTTCATGATGTACCAGATGCTGCACACTCTGGTAGTTCATGATGTACCAGATGCTGCACACACTGGTAGTTCATGATGTACCAGATGCTGCACACTCTGGTAGTTCATGATGTACCAGATGCTGCACACTCTGGTAGTTCATGATGTACCAGATGCTGCACACTCTGGTAGTTCATGATGTACCAGATGCTGCACACTCTGGTAGTTCATGATGTACCAGATGCTGCACACTCTGGTAGTTCATGATGTACCAGATGCTGCACACTCTGGTAGTTCATGATGTACCAGATGCTGCACACTCTGGTAGTTCATGATGTACCAGATGCTGCACACTCTGGTAGTTCATGATGTACCAGATGCTGCACACTCTGGTAGTTCATGATGTACCAGATGCTGCACACTCTGGTAGTTCATGATGTACCAGATGCTGCACACTCTGGTAGTTCATGATGTACCAGATGCTGCACACACTGGTAGTTCATGATGTACCAGATGCTGCACACTCTGGTAGTTCATGATGTACCAGATGCTGCACACTCTGGTAGTTCATGATGTACCAGATGCTGCACATTCTGGTAGTTCATGATGTACCAGATGCTGCACACTCTGGTAGTTCATGATGTACCAGATGCTGCACACTCTGGTAGTTCATGATGTACCAGATGCTGCACACTCTGGTAGTTCATGATGTACCAGATGCTGCACACTCTGGTAGTTCATGATGTACCAGATGCTGCACACTCTGGTAGTTCATGATGTACCAGATGCTGCACACTCTGGTAGTTCATGATGTACCAGATGCTGCACACTCTGGTAGTTCATGATGTACCAGATGCTGCACACTCTGGTAGTTCATGATGTACCAGATGCTGCACACTCTGGTAGTTCATGATGTACCAGATGCTGCACACTCTGGTAGTTCATGATGTACCAGATGCTGCACACTCTGGTAGTTCATGATGTACCAGATGCTGCACACTCTGGTAGTTCATGATGTACCAGATGCTGCACACACTGGTAGTTCATGATGTACCAGATGCTGCACACTCTGGTAGTTCATGATGTACCAGATGCTGCACACTCTGGTAGTTCATGATGTACCAGATGCTGCACACTCTGGTAGTTCATGATGTACCAGATGCTGCACACACTGGTAGTTCATGATGTACCAGATGCTGCACACTCTGGTAGTTCATGATGTACCAGATGCTGCACACTCTGGTAGTTCATGATGTACCAGATGCTGCACACACTGGTAGTTCATGATGTACCAGATGCTGCACACACTGGTAGTTCATGATGTACCAGATGCTGCACACTCTGGTAGTTCATGATGTACCAGATGCTGCACACTCTGGTAGTTCATGATGTACCAGATGCTGCACACTCTGGTAGTTCATGATGTACCAGATGCTGCACACTCTGGTAGTTCATGATGTACCAGATGCTGCACACTCTGGTAGTTCATGATGTACCAGATGCTGCACACTCTGGTAGTTCATGATGTACCAGATGCTGCACACTGCACACACTGGTAGTTCATGATGTACCAGATGCTGCACACTCTGGTAGTTCATGATGTACCAGATGCTGCACACTCTGGTAGTTCATACCAGATGCTACTGGTAGTTCAGTACCATGCTGCACACTCTGGTAGTTCATGATGTACCAGATGCTGCACACTCTGGTAGTTCATGATGTACCAGATGCTGCACACTCTGGTAGTTCATGATGTACCAGATGCTGCACACTCTGGTAGTTCATGATGTACCAGATGCTGCACACTCTGGTAGTTCATGATGTACCAGATGCTGCACACTCTGGTAGTTCATGATGTACCAGATGCTGCACACTCTGGTAGTTCATGATGTACCAGATGCTGCACACTCTGGTAGTTCATGATGTACCAGATGCTGCACACTCTGGTAGTTCATGATGTACCAGATGCTGCACACTCTGGTAGTTCATGATGTACCAGATGCTGCACACTCTGGTAGTTCATGATGTACCAGATGCTGCACACTCTGGTAGTTCATGATGTACCAGATGCTGCACACTCTGGTAGTTCATGATGTACCAGATGCTGCACACTCTGGTAGTTCATGATGTACCAGATGCTGCACACTCTGGTAGTTCATGATGTACCAGATGCTGCACACTCTGGTAGTTCATGATGTACCAGATGCTGCACACTCTGGTAGTTCATGATGTACCAGATGCTGCACACTCTGGTAGTTCATGATGTACCAGATGCTGCACACTCTGGTAGTTCATGATGTACCAGATGCTGCACACTCTGGTAGTTCATGATGTACCAGACTCTGGTAGTTCATGATGTACCAGATGCTGCACACTCTGGTAGTTCATGATGTACCAGATGCTGCACACTCTGGTAGTTCATGATGTACCAGATGCTGCACACTCTGGTAGTTCATGATGTACCAGATGCTGCACACTCTGGTAGTTCATGATGTACCAGATGCTGCACACTCTGGTAGTTCATGATGTACCAGATGCTGCACACTCTGGTAGTTCATGATGTACCAGATGCTGCACACTCTGGTAGTTCATGATGTACCAGATGCTGCACACTCTGGTAGTTCATGATGTACCAGATGCTGCACACTCTGGTAGTTCATGATGTACCAGATGCTGCACACTCTGGTAGTTCATGATGTACCAGATGCTGCACACTCTGGTAGTTCATGATGTACCAGATGCTGCACACTCTGGTAGTTCATGATGTACCAGATGCTGCACACTCTGGTAGTTCATGATGTACCAGATGCTGCACACTCTGGTAGTTCATGATGTACCAGATGCTGCACACTCTGGTAGTTCATGATGTACCAGATGCTGCACACTCTGGTAGTTCATGATGTACCAGATGCTGCACACTCTGGTAGTTCATGATGTACCAGATGCTGCACACTCTGGTAGTTCATGATGTACCAGATGCTGCACACTCTGGTAGTTCATGATGTACCAGATGCTGCACACTCTGGTAGTTCATGATGTACCAGATGCTGCACACTCTGGTAGTTCATGATGTACCAGATGCTGCACACTCTGGTAGTTCATGATGTACCAGATGCTGCACACTCTGGTAGTTCATGATGTACCAGATGCTGCACACTCTGGTAGTTCATGATGTACCAGATGCTGCACACTCTGGTAGTTCATGATGTACCAGATGCTGCACACTCTGGTAGTTCATGATGTACCAGATGCTGCACACTCTGGTAGTTCATGATGTACCAGATGCTGCACACTCTGGTAGTTCATGATGTACCAGATGCTGCACACTCTGGTAGTTCATGATGTACCAGATGCTGCACACTCTGGTAGTTCATGATGTACCAGATGCTGCACACTCTGGTAGTTCATGATGTACCAGATGCTGCACACTCTGGTAGTTCATGATGTGTTCATGATGTACCAGATGCTCTGGTAGTTCATGATGTACCAGATGCTGCACACTCTGGTAGTTCATGATGTACCAGATGCTGCACACTCTGGTAGTTCATGATGTACCAGATGCTGCACACTCTGGTAGTTCATGATGTACCAGATGCTGCACACTCTGGTAGTTCATGATGTACCAGATGCTGCACACTCTGGTAGTTCATGATGTACCAGATGCTGCACACTCTGGTAGTTCATGATGTACCAGATGCTGCACACTCTGGTAGTTCATGATGTACCAGATGCTGCACACACTGGTAGTTCATGATGTACCAGATGCTGCACACACTGGTAGTTCATGATGTACCAGATGCTGCACACACTGGTAGTTCATGATGTACCAGATGCTGTTCATGATGTACCAGATGCTGCACACACTGGTAGTTCATGATGTACCAGATGCTGCTGGTGTTCATGATGTACCAGATGCTGCACACACTGGTAGTTCATGATGTACCAGATGCTGCACACACTGGTAGTTCATGATGTACCAGATGCTGCACACACTGGTAGTTCATGATGTACCAGATGCTGCACACACTGGTAGTTCATGATGTACCAGATGCTGCACACACTGGTAGTTCATGATGTACCAGATGCTGCACACACTGGTAGTTCATGATGTACCAGATGCTGCACACACTGGTAGTTCATGATGTACCAGATGCTGCACACACTGGTAGTTCATGATGTACCAGATGCTGCACACACTGGTAGTTCATGATGTACCAGATGCTGCACACACTGGTAGTTCATGATGTACCAGATGCTGCACACACTGGTAGTTCATGATGTACCAGATGCTGCACACACTGGTAGTTCATGATGTACCAGATGCTGCACACACTGGTAGTTCATGATGTACCAGATGCTGCACACACTGGTAGTTCATGATGTACCAGATGCTGCACACACTGGTAGTTCATGATGTACCAGATGCTGACTGGTAGTTCATGATGCACACACTGGTAGTTCATGATGTACCAGATGCTGCACACACTGGTAGTTCATGATGTACCAGATGCTGCACACACTGGTAGTTCATGATGTACCAGATGCTGCACACACTGGTAGTTCATGATGTACCAGATGCTGCACACACTGGTAGTTCATGATGTACCAGATGCTGCACACACTGGTAGTTCATGATGTACCAGATGCTGCACACACTGGTAGTTCATGATGTACCAGATGCTGCACACACTGGTAGTTCATGATGTACCAGATGCTGCACACACTGGTAGTTCATGATGTACCAGATGCTGCACACACTGGTAGTTCATGATGTACCAGATGCTGCACACACTGGTAGTTCATGATGTACCAGATGCTGCACACACTGGTAGTTCATGATGTACCAGATGCTGCACACACTGGTAGTTCATGATGTACCAGATGCTGCACACACTGGTAGTTCATGATGTACCAGATGCTGCACACACTGGTAGTTCATGATGTACCAGATGCTGCACACACTGGTAGTTCATGATGTACCAGATGCTGCACACTCTGGTAGTTCATGATGTACCAGATGCTGCACACTCTGGTAGTTCATGATGTACCAGATGCTGCACACTCTGGTAGTTCATGATGTACCAGATGCTGCACACTCTGGTAGTTCATGATGTACCAGATGCTGCACACTCTGGTAGTTCATGATGTACCAGATGCTGCACACACTGGTAGTTCATGATGTACCAGATGCTGCACACTCTGGTAGTTCATGATGTACCAGATGCTGCACACTCTGGTAGTTCATGATGTACCAGATGCTGCACACTCTGGTAGTTCATGATGTACCAGATGCTGCACACTCTGGTAGTTCATGATGTACCAGATGCTGCACACTCTGGTAGTTCATGATGTACCAGATGCTGCACACACTGGTAGTTCATGATGTACCAGATGCTGCACACTCTGGTAGTTCATGATGTACCAGATGCTGCACACTCTGGTAGTTCATGATGTACCAGATGCTGCACACTCTGGTAGTTCATGATGTACCAGATGCTGCACACTCTGGTAGTTCATGATGTACCAGATGCTGCACACTCTGGTAGTTCATGATGTACCAGATGCTGCACACTCTGGTAGTTCATGATGTACCAGATGCTGCACACTCTGGTAGTTCATGATGTACCAGATGCTGCACACTCTGGTAGTTCATGATGTACCAGATGCTGCACACTCTGGTAGTTCATGATGTACCAGATGCTGCACACTCTGGTAGTTCATGATGTACCAGATGCTGCACACTCTGGTAGTTCATGATGTACCAGATGCTGCACACTCTGGTAGTTCATGATGTACCAGATGCTGCACACTCTGGTAGTTCATGATGTACCAGATGCTGCACACTCTGGTAGTTCATGATGTACCAGATGCTGCACACTCTGGTAGTTCATGATGTACCAGATGCTGCACACTCTGGTAGTTCATGATGTACCAGATGCTGCACACTCTGGTAGTTCATGATGTACCAGATGCTGCACACTCTGGTAGTTCATGATGTACCAGATGCTGCACACTCTGGTAGTTCATGATGTACCAGATGCTGCACACTCTGGTAGTTCATGATGTACCAGATGCTGCACACTCTGGTAGTTCATGATGTACCAGATGCTGCACACTCTGGTAGTTCATGATGTACCAGATGCTGCACACTCTGGTAGTTCATGATGTACCAGATGCTGCACACTCTGGTAGTTCATGATGTACCAGATGCTGCACACTCTGGTAGTTCATGATGTACCAGATGCTGCACACTCTGGTAGTTCATGATGTACCAGATGCTGCACAGATGCTCTGGTAGTTCATGATGTACCAGATGCTGCACACTCTGGTAGTTCATGATGTACCAGATGCTGCACACTCTGGTAGTTCATGATGTACCAGATGCTGCACACTCTGGTAGTTCATGATGTACCAGATGCTGCACACTCTGGTAGTTCATGATGTACCAGATGCTGCACACTCTGGTAGTTCATGATGTACCAGATGCTGCACACTCTGGTAGTTCATGATGTACCAGATGCTGCACACTCTGGTAGTTCATGATGTACCAGAGGCTGGTGTTCATGATGTACCAGATGCTCTGGTAGTTCATGATGTACCAGATGCTGCACACTCTGGTAGTTCATGATGTACCAGATGCTGCACACTCTGGTAGTTCATGATGTACCAGATGCTGCACACTCTGGTAGTTCATGATGTACCAGATGCTGCACACTCTGGTAGTTCATGATGTACCAGATGCTGCACACTCTGGTAGTTCATGATGTACCAGATGCTGCACACTCTGGTAGTTCATGATGTACCAGATGCTGCACACTCTGGTAGTTCATGATGTACCAGATGCTGCACACTCTGGTAGTTCATGATGTACCAGATGCTGCACACTGGTAGTTCTGGTAGTTCATGATGTACCAGATGCTGCACACTCTGGTAGTTCATGATGTACCAGATGCTGCACACTCTGGTAGTTCATGATGTACCAGATGCTGCACACTCTGGTAGTTCATGATGTACCAGATGCTGCACACTCTGGTAGTTCATGATGTACCAGATGCTGCACACTGGTAGTTCAGGTAGTTCATGATGTACCAGATGCTGCACACTCTGGTAGTTCATGATGTACCAGATGCTGCACACTCTGGTAGTTCATGATGTACCAGATGCTGCACACTCTGGTAGTTCATGATGTACCAGATGCTGCACACTCTGGTAGTTCATGATGTACCAGATGCTGCACACTCTGGTAGTTCATGATGTACCAGATGCTGCACACTCTGGTAGTTCATGATGTACCAGATGCTGCACACTCTGGTAGTTCATGATGTACCAGATGCTGCACACTCTGGTAGTTCATGATGTACCAGATGCTGCACACTCTGGTAGTTCATGATGTACCAGATGCTGCACACTCTGGTAGTTCATGATGTACCAGATGCTGCACACTCTGGTAGTTCATGATGTACCAGATGCTGCACACTCTGGTAGTTCATGATGTACCAGATGCTGCACACTCTGGTAGTTCATGATGTACCAGATGCTGCACACTCTGGTAGTTCATGATGTACCAGATGCTGCACACTCTGGTAGTTCATGATGTACCAGATGCTGCACACTCTGGTAGTTCATGATGTACCAGATGCTGCACACTCTGGTAGTTCATGATGTACCAGATGCTGCACACTCTGGTAGTTCATGATGTACCAGATGCTGCACACTCTGGTAGTTCATGATGTACCAGATGCTGCACACACTCTGGTAGTTCATGATGTACCAGATGCTGCACACTCTGGTAGTTCATGATGTACCAGATGCTGCACACTCTGGTAGTTCATGATGTACCAGATGCTGCACACTCTGGTAGTTCATGATGTACCAGATGCTGCACACTCTGGTAGTTCATGATGTACCAGATGCTGCACACTCTGGTAGTTCATGATGTACCAGATGCTGCACACTCTGCACACTCTGGTAGTTCATGATGTACCAGATGTACCAGATGCTGCACACTCTGGTAGTTCATGATGTACCAGATGCTGCACACTCTGGTAGTTCATGATGTACCAGATGCTGCACACTCTGGTAGTTCATGATGTACCAGATGCTGCACACTCTGGTAGTTCATGATGTACCAGATGCTGCACACTCTGGTAGTTCATGATGTACCAGATGCTGCACATAGTTCATGATGTACCAGACACACTCTGGTAGTTCATGATGTACCAGATGCTGCACACTCTGGTAGTTCATGATGTACCAGATGCTGCACACTCTGGTAGTTCATGATGTACCAGATGCTGCACACTCTGGTAGTTCATGATGTACCAGATGCTGCACACTCTGGTAGTTCATGATGTACCAGATGCTGCTGGTAGTTCATGATGTACACGATGCTGCACACTCTGGTAGTTCATGATGTACCAGATGCTGCACACTCTGGTAGTTCATGATGTACCAGATGCTGCACACTCTGGTAGTTCATGATGTACCAGATGCTGCACACTCTGGTAGTTCATGATGTACCAGATGCTGCACACTCTGGTAGTTCATGATGTACCAGATGCTGCACACTCTGGTAGTTCATGATGTACCAGATGCTGCACACTCTGGTAGTTCATGATGTACCAGATGCTGCACACTCTGGTAGTTCATGATGTACCAGATGCTGCACACTCTGGTAGTTCATGATGTACCAGATGCTGCACACTCTGGTAGTTCATGATGTACCAGATGCTGCACACTCTGGTAGTTCATGATGTACCAGATGCTGCTGGTAGTTCATGATGTACCAGATGCTGCACACTCTGGTAGTTCATGATGTACCAGATGCTGCACACTCTGGTAGTTCATGATGTACCAGATGCTGCACACTCTGGTAGTTCATGATGTACCAGATGCTGCACACTCTGGTAGTTCATGATGTACCAGATGCTGCACACACTGGTAGTTCATGATGTACCAGATGCTGCACACTCTGGTAGTTCATGATGTACCAGATGCTGCACACTCTGGTAGTTCATGATGTACCAGATGCTGCACACTCTGGTAGTTCATGATGTACCAGATGCTGCACACTCTGGTAGTTCATGATGTACCAGATGCTGCACACTCTGGTAGTTCATGATGTACCAGATGCTGCACACTCTGGTAGTTCATGATGTACCAGATGCTGCACATAGTTCATGATGTACCAGATGCTGCACACTCTGGTAGTTCATGATGTACCAGATGCTGCACACTCTGGTAGTTCATGATGTACCAGATGCTGCACACTCTGGTAGTTCATGATGTACCAGATGCTGCACACTCTGGTAGTTCATGATGTACCAGATGCTGCACACTCTGGTAGTTCATGATGTACCAGATGCTGCACACTCTGGTAGTTCATGATGTACCAGATGCTGCACACTCTGGTAGTTCATGATGTACCAGATGCTGCACACTCTGGTAGTTCATGATGTACCAGATGCTGCACACTCTGGTAGTTCATGATGTACCAGATGCTGCACACTCTGGTAGTTCATGATGTACCAGATGCTGCACACTCTGGTAGTTCATGATGTACCAGATGCTGCACACTCTGGTAGTTCATGATGTACCAGATGCTGCACACTCTGGTAGTTCATGATGTACCAGATGCTGCACACTCTGGTAGTTCATGATGTACCAGATGCTGCACACTCTGGTAGTTCATGATGTACCAGATGCTGCACACTCTGGTAGTTCATGATGTACCAGATGCTGCACACTCTGGTAGTTCATGATGTACCAGATGCTGCACACTCTGGTAGTTCATGATGTACCAGATGCTGCACACTCTGGTAGTTCATGATGTACCAGATGCTGCACACTCTGGTAGTTCATGATGTACCAGATGCTGCACACTCTGGTAGTTCATGATGTACCAGATGCTGACTCTGGTAGTTCATGATGTACCAGATGCTGCACACTCTGGTAGTTCATGATGTACCAGATGCTGCACACTCTGGTAGTTCATGATGTACCAGATGCTGCACACTCTGGTAGTTCATGATGTACCAGATGCTGCACACTCTGGTAGTTCATGATGTACCAGATGCTGCACACTCTGGTAGTTCATGATGTACCAGATGCTGCACACTCTGGTAGTTCATGATGTACCAGATGCTGCACACTCTGGTAGTTCATGATGTACCAGATGCTGCACACTCTGGTAGTTCATGATGTACCAGATGCTGCACACTCTGGTAGTTCATGATGTACCAGATGCTGCACACTCTGGTAGTTCATGATGTACCAGATGCTGCACACTCTGGTAGTTCATGATGTACCAGATGCTGCACACTCTGGTAGTTCATGATGTACCAGATGCTGCACACTCTGGTAGTTCATGATGTACCAGATGCTGCACACTCTGGTAGTTCATGATGTACCAGATGCTGCACACTCTGGTAGTTCATGATGTACCAGATGCTGCACACTCTGGTAGTTCATGATGTACCAGATGCTGCACACTCTGGTAGTTCATGATGTACCAGATGCTGCACACTCTGGTAGTTCATGATGTACCAGATGCTGCACACTCTGGTAGTTCATGATGTACCAGATGCTGCACACTCTGGTAGTTCATGATGTACCAGATGCTGCACACTCTGGTAGTTCATGATGTACCAGATGCTGCACACTCTGGTAGTTCATGATGTACCAGATGCTGCACACTCTGGTAGTTCATGATGTACCAGATGCTGCACACTCTGGTAGTTCATGATGTACCAGATGCTGCACACTCTGGTAGTTCATGATGTACCAGATGCTGCACACTCTGGTAGTTCATGATGTACCAGATGCTGCACACTCGTAGTTCATGATGTACCAGATGCTGCACACTCTGGTTCATGATGTACCAGATGCTGCACACTCTGGTAGTTCATGATGTACCAGATGCTGTACCAGATGCTGCACACTCGTAGTTCATGATGTACCAGATGCTGCACACTCTGGTAGTTCATGATGTACCAGATGCTGCACACTCTGGTAGTTCATGATGTACCAGATGCTGCACACTCTGGTAGTTCATGATGTACCAGATGCTGCACACTCTGGTAGTTCATGATGTACCAGATGCTGCACACTCTGGTAGTTCATGATGTACCAGATGCTGCACACTCTGGTAGTTCATGATGTACCAGATGCTGCACACTCTGGTAGTTCATGATGTACCAGATGCTGCACACTCTGGTAGTTCATGATGTACCAGATGCTGCACACTCTGGTAGTTCATGATGTACCAGATGCTGCACACTCTGGTAGTTCATGATGTACCAGATGCTGCACACTCTGGTAGTTCATGATGTACCAGATGCTGCACACTCTGGTAGTTCATGATGTACCAGATGCTGCACACTCTGGTAGTTCATGATGTACCAGATGCTGCACACTCTGGTAGTTCATGATGTACCAGATGCTGCACACTCTGGTAGTTCATGATGTACCAGATGCTGCACACTCTGGTAGTTCATGATGTACCAGATGCTGCACACTCTGGTAGTTCATGATGTACCAGATGCTGCACACTCTGGTAGTTCATGATGTACCAGATGCTGCACACTCTGGTAGTTCATGATGTACCAGATGCTGCACACTCTGGTAGTTCATGATGTACCAGATGCTGCACACTCTGGTAGTTCATGATGTACCAGATGCTGCACACTCTGGTAGTTCATGATGTACCAGATGCTGCACACTCTGGTAGTTCATGATGTACCAGATGCTGCACACTCTGGTAGTTCATGATGTACCAGATGCTGCACACTCTGGTAGTTCATGATGTACCAGATGCTGCACACTCTGGTAGTTCATGATGTACCAGATGCTGCACACTCTGGTAGTTCATGATGTACCAGATGCTGCACACTCTGGTAGTTCATGATGTACCAGATGCTGCACACTCTGGTAGTTCATGATGTACCAGATGCTGCACACTCTGGTAGTTCATGATGTACCAGATGCTGCACACTCTGGTAGTTCATGATGTACCAGATGCTGCACACTCTGGTAGTTCATGATGTACCAGATGCTGGTAGTTCATGATGTACCACATGATCTGGTAGTTCATGATGTACCAGATGCTGCACACTCTGGTAGTTCATGATGTACCAGATGCTGCACACTGCACACACTGGTAGTTCATGATGTACCAGATGCTGCTGGTAGTTCATGATGTACCAGATGCTGCACACACTGGTAGTTCATGATGTACCAGATGCTGCACACACTGGTAGTTCATGATGTACCAGATGCTGCACACTCTGGTAGTTCATGATGTACCAGATGCTGCACACACTGGTAGTTCATGATGTACCAGATGCTGCACACTCTGGTAGTTCATGATGTACCAGATGCTGCACACACTGGTAGTTCATGATGTACCAGATGCTGCACACACTGGTAGTTCATGATGTACCAGATGCTGCACACTGCACACACTGGTAGTTCATGATGTACCAGATGCTGCACACACTGGTAGTTCATGATGTACCAGATGCTGCACACACTGGTAGTTCATGATGTACCAGATGCTGCACACACTGGTAGTTCATGATGTACCAGATGCTGCACACACTGGTAGTTCATGATGTACCAGATGCTGCACACTGCACACACTGGTAGTTCATGATGTACCAGATGCTGCACACACTGGTAGTTCATGATGTACCAGATGCTGCTGGTAGTTCATGATGTACCAGACGCTGCACACACTGGTAGTTCATGATGTACCAGATGCTGCACACACTGGTAGTTCATGATGTACCAGATGCTGCACACACACTGGTAGTTCATGATGTACCAGATGCTGCACACACTGGTAGTTCATGATGTACCAGATGCTGCACACACTGGTAGTTCATGATGTACCAGATGCTGCACACACTGGTAGTTCATGATGTACCAGATGCTGCACACACTGGTAGTTCATGATGTACCAGATGCTGCACACACTGGTAGTTCATGATGTACCAGATGCTGCACACACTGGTAGTTCATGATGTACCAGATGCTGCACACACTGGTAGTTCATGATGTACCAGATGCTGCACACACTGGTAGTTCATGATGTACCAGATGCTGCACACACTGGTAGTTCATGATGTACCAGATGCTGCACACACTGGTAGTTCATGATGTACCAGATGCTGCTGGTAGTTCATGATGTACCAGATGCTGCACACACTGGTAGTTCATGATGTACCAGATGCTGCACACTCTGGTAGTTCATGATGTACCAGATGCTGCACACACTGGTAGTTCATGATGTACCAGATGCTGCACACACTGGTAGTTCATGATGTACCAGATGCTGCACACTCTGGTAGTTCATGATGTACCAGATGCTGCACACACTGGTAGTTCATGATGTACCAGATGCTGCACACACTGGTAGTTCATGATGTACCAGATGCTGCACACACTGGTAGTTCATGATGTACCAGATGCTGCACACACTGGTAGTTCATGATGTACCAGATGCTGCACACACTGGTAGTTCATGATGTACCAGATGCTGCACACTCTGGTAGTTCATGATGTACCAGATGCTGCACACTCTGGTAGTTCATGATGTACCAGATGCTGCACACTCTGGTAGTTCATGATGTACCAGATGCTGCACACTCTGGTAGTTCATGATGTACCAGATGCTGCTGGTAGTTCATGATGTACCAGATGCTCTGGTAGTTCATGATGTACCAGATGCTGCACACTCTGGTAGTTCATGATGTACCAGATGCTGCACACTCTGGTAGTTCATGATGTACCAGATGCTGCACACTCTGGTAGTTCATGATGTACCAGATGCTGCACACTCTGGTAGTTCATGATGTACCAGATGCTGCACACTCTGGTAGTTCATGATGTACCAGATGCTGCACACTCTGGTAGTTCATGATGTACCAGATGCTGCACACTCTGGTAGTTCATGATGTACCAGATGCTGCACACTCTGGTAGTTCATGATGTACCAGATGCTGCACACTCTGGTAGTTCATGATGTACCAGATGCTGCACACTCTGGTAGTTCATGATGTACCAGATGCTGCACACTCTGGTAGTTCATGATGTACCAGATGCTGCACACTCTGGTAGTTCATGATGTACCAGATGCTGCACACTCTGGTAGTTCATGATGTACCAGATGCTGCACACTCTGGTAGTTCATGATGTACCAGATGCTGCACACTCTGGTAGTTCATGATGTACCAGATGCTGCACACTCTGGTAGTTCATGATGTACCAGATGCTGCACACTCTGCACACTCTGGTAGTTCATGATGTACCAGATGCTGCACACTCTGGTAGTTCATGATGTACCAGATGCTGCACACTCTGGTAGTTCATGATGTACCAGATGCTGCACACTCTGGTAGTTCATGATGTACCAGATGCTGCACACTCTGGTAGTTCATGATGTACCAGATGCTGCACACTCTGGTAGTTCATGATGTACCAGATGCTGCACACTCTGGTAGTTCATGATGTACCAGATGCTGCACACTCTGGTAGTTCATGATGTACCAGATGCTGCACACTCTGGTAGTTCATGATGTACCAGATGCTGCACACTCTGGTAGTTCATGATGTACCAGATGCTGCACACTCTGGTAGTTCATGATGTACCAGATGCTGCACACTCTGGTAGTTCATGATGTACCAGATGCTGCACACTCTGGTAGTTCATGATGTACCAGATGCTGCACACTCTGGTAGTTCATGATGTACCAGATGCTGCACACTCTGGTAGTTCATGATGTACCAGATGCTGCACACTCTGGTAGTTCATGATGTACCAGATGCTGCACACTCTGGTAGTTCATGATGTACCAGATGCTGCACACTCTGGTAGTTCATGATGTACCAGATGCTGCACACTCTGGTAGTTCATGATGTACCAGATGCTGCACACTCTGGTAGTTCATGATGTACCAGATGCTCTGGTAGTTCATGATGTACCAGATGCTGCACACTCTGGTAGTTCATGATGTACCAGATGCTGCACACTCTGGTAGTTCATGATGTACCAGATGCTGCACACTCTGGTAGTTCATGATGTACCAGATGCTGCACACTCTGGTAGTTCATGATGTACCAGATGCTGCACACTCTGGTAGTTCATGATGTACCAGATGCTGCACACTCTGGTAGTTCATGATGTACCAGATGCTGCACACTCTGGTAGTTCATGATGATGTACTGGTAGTTCAGATGCAGATGCACACTCTGGTATGGATCGATCAGTTAAACAAGCCAGGTTGAAATACTTTCACCCTAGCTTGTTTAACATATTTCAGAGTATGTTAGAAAATATATCAGAGAATGTTAGAAAATAGGGAGTATGTTAGAAAATTCAAGGTTAGCATACATCATAAAGGTAATGTCAGTGGTCTTTATCAAATTCAAGTGTATCCCATTACAGGACTCGCAACAATGGTTTCAAGTTGAAAATATTCAGATTCAGGAAGAATATGGAAAAGCACTGGTTTGGTAATAGAGTTGTGGATGAGTGGAACAAACTCCCGAGTACAGTTATTCAGGCTAAAACGTTGTGTAGTTTTAAAAATAGGTTAGATAAATACATGAGTGGGTGTGGGTGGTTGTGAGTTCGACCTGACTAGCTTGTGCTGCTGGGTCTGGTGCCGTGCTCCTTCCTTGAGTGGAGGTGGCCAGACTGGCTGGGTCATTGGGCTAATCCGGGGGGTTGGGTCATTGGGTTATAAATGGTTTCATGTATTGTGATTACGTCAATGTGTGATATGCATGTATACTGTATTCTTTAAATAAAAAATAAATAAAAAATCAATAAAAAATCCTGGGGAAGACATGGACCTGCTCCGCATGGGTCAGTAGGCCTGTTGCAGTGTTCCTTCTTCCTTATGTTCTTATGTTCTTATTAACTAATTTCCAACGTTCAATCCAAGGAAAAATTATCTGTGTGTGACGATACATCATTTTGCTAGATACAGTGAGTTATTTCCAATCGTAGATAAAACTGCTGAAACTGTTACCAGAGCATTTAAAGAATGAATAATATGCAAATATACAGTTCCTAAGTCTTTGTAACCAACAATGGTGGTGAGTTTTGTAATGAGATTTTAGAAAAGTTGTGAACTTTGTATAAAATAACTAAATCTACTATTGTTCCTCGCCATCCTTCCAGTAATGATTTAACAGAAAGAATCAATAAGTATTAGATGTGTTAAGAACTATAACTCCCCATGGGACGAAGTTATACCTGATGTTCAATGTGCGATCACTTCCGCCTACAATATCTTTACAGGAGATACTTCTCACTATTATTTGTGTGGTGTAGATAAACGTTTATCTTATGAGTTGTTATATTCGATTCCTAAGCCTAATTATAATGATTATATTTTGTCTCGCACTCGCTTAGCGCAAAGTATTTACAGAAGAATCCGTGAAAAACTTCGCAAATAAACAGAAATTGGCGAAATACAGACGCGTAAAGAAGTGGTCTTAGGTAGCACTAATAACTTACATGGATAGTCAACTGTGAGGGTGTTGAAGGCTTCACCAGACTCGAACGTCAACTCAGGAGCTGTGAAGAACGGCCAGCGTCTCATTGCGAAGGACAAGTTGACCAACCACACTAGAGTTGTCACTCTAGTGTGGAGATATATTGAAATGAGACATTCCAGAACATTATTTGTAGTGAGGCAGTAATACAGAACATTTGAAGGTTAATGCTTGGAAGATACTGGAGGGTCTGGTCCCAAATCTTCACATGCACAGGAGGTTAAAATGAGTCGAGTTTTTCCCTCTTACGACTGGCTAATATTCCTGCTTATGAATCTTTTATTCAACCACTGCTCATTCGAACTAAAAAAAAAATTCTGCAAAGAAAAAAAATGTTAGAGCACTTGCTAATGAGCTGTATTTCGCCAATTTCTTTGTTTTTCTGTGAGAGTTCACAGTTGATGCATTAATGAGGTTGAGTACTGTTCAATATCACTAATGCATAAACTTGTTGGAACTCGTTAGTACACGACAAAACATAATGTGAGCTGAAATTCTACATGAAGTCACTTTGGAGAGAACTACTTGCAGTAGAAAAAACAAAAGATATATATAATGGTGTATGTGTCATTCTATCCCACAGAGACCTAGAACAGATAAATTTGGATTAGTGTTTCAACAGCAGAAGAAGCAATACACTAACAAAGGATCATTTGTATATTAATTTTGCACTCGCTATCAAATATTGGTGTCACATGATTCCCCATCTCTCAAACGTGAAGGAGTTAGATGTATGAGGGTTGGTAGATGTATGAGGCTAAATGATGGTTTATATAATGTTAGTCCCAATGTCATACATACATGAGTAATGTGATGGAAGATATAAAATCAGTGGAAGCCATGTTTATAGATGATTAGAAAATAATGAGAAGAATACAGACAGGTGAGAGCCAGGAAAGACTACAGACGGTCTTGGAGAGGCCCTAACAAGTACAAAGTTTAGAAGACTGAGCATGAACAAAGAAAATCGCAGACGAAGTACTGGAACAAGAGCAATGGCTGTAAACCTCGCAGAGAGAGAAATGCCTCATGGTAAGCTTGAGGTGCACATCAAACGAATAACTGCTGGAACAAATGCATTTCTGACAACGCCAAGATAAGCTTCCGAAAACTTCGGTAGGCAGTCATTCCCGACCCTGTATAAGACATACGTCAGGTTCACACTTTACCAAGCATGTAAAGAAGTTGGAAATAGTGGATAGATTTGTAACGAGGCTAGTTCCAGAACTAAGGAGTATGTCCTACGATTAGAGATTAAGAGAGCAAAATCTGATGACACTAGAGCAGGGATGGCCAACCTATGGCCCATGCACCAAAAGTGGCGCATTGCATGATTAGAAGTGGCACATTGCACCAGTGATAATAATAAAAAAAGCAAGCCTACTCATACAAAAAGTATTAGCCAATATCCGATTTGTGGAAAAAATTATAACAGAAATTCAAGGAACTTAAAGCTGAAAATGAGTTTTACTGAAAATAAATCTAAAACCTAGCAATCGTTCTTAGTGATTTTTATTACTTCGAGAACATCTTTTAGCGAATGTCATCTTCTTTCACACTAATCTATTTACATTTAAAGTATATTCAGTAATCCTAGGAACAAACTGCAGTGAACACCCACACCGCCATCTGTTAGCAGCCATCTTAATGATCTAAATCTGAAACTGCAGAGCAAGAACAAATTGTTTCCTAGTTTAGTAAATGATATCAGTGTATTCAAGATGAAGTTAAAACTCGCAGTTTTAAAATTAGAATTTAAGCAAGTTTCCACATTTAAAATAACAGATAATGGAAATTTTACAGAATATAATGAGAAAATCAGATTATTGCAAGAGTCATTTGAAAGTCGTTAAGGTGATTTTGCTACAGAAGAAGACTGCATACTGGCATTTATAAACCTATTTTCACTTAGTGAATAAAAAATCCTAAAGATGAGTAGTAACAGACAAATGGAACTTATTGATTTGAAAATATAGACAGACTGGTTATAAATGACCATAATTTTTAAAGGGGTGGACCGGTAAGCCAGCGGAAGGCCTCGGTCAGATGACCAAAAGCTCCAAAGGCGGGTCATCATCTGACTAAGACCCGCGTCAGGAAACATTTGTCCTGTTTCCTGACGAACCTTACCTAACCTAACCCATTGATTTGAAAACAAATTCATTATTGAAAATGAAATTTGATGAGCATCCTTGATTTCCAAATGCATCTGAGATAATTAATTTTTTGGCGATCATTTTTCCAGAACTAAGAAAATTGGCCGCTACTGGGTCAGTCTTCCTGCTCTATGAGCTTTATCTTACCTCTTCTGAAAGCTATGTATGGATCCTGCCTCCACTACATCACTACCCAAATTATTCCACTTCCTGACAACTCTGTGACTGAAAAATTCCTTTAGAACATAAGAACATAAGAAAGAAGGAACACTGCAGCAAACCTACTGGCCCATGTGGGGCAGGTCCATGTCAGCCCCCGGCTTAGACCAATAGCCCACCCAGTCAGGTCACCTACACTTAAGGAAGGGGCACGACATCTGACCCAGTAGCACAAGCTAGTCAGGTCCAACTCACACCCACCCACACCCATTCATCTATTTATCTAACCTATTTTTAGAACTATACAACGTCTTAGCTTCTATGACGGTACTCGGGAGTTTGTTCCACTCATCCACAACTTTATTACCAGACCAGTGCTTTCCTATATCCTTCCTGAATCTGATTTTTTCCAGCTTAATGCCATTGCTGTGAGTCTTGTCTAGGCTAGATATTTTTAGCACGCTATTTACATCCCCTTTATTCATTCCTGTTTTCCATTTATACACCTCAACTTCCTAACATCCCTGAGTCATCTGAGTCTTCAACTTCCAACTGTGATCCCTTGTTGCTGTGTCCCATCTCTGGAACACCCTGTCTCTGTCCACCTTGTCGATTCATGTCAGTATTTTATATGTCGTCATCATATCCCCCCTATCTCTCCTGTCTTTCAGTGTCGTCAGGTCGATTTCCCTTAATCTCTGCACTTTCTCCAATTTCTTGTCATGCTGAGCCTCGCGCATGCCGTATACTGTGTCCTCTTTGTTGAGGTTTTCCTAAACTAAGCTTGTCAGCAGATCAGTTGCTGCAGCAGCTATTGGGCTGATGTGTGGCTCTGGCGGTAAGTCCTATACAATACTTTCCCTGAGGCATTTCTCTTTGAGCGAGGTTTGCATCCTTTGCCCCCCAGAGCCTGTAATCTGGAAATTCTTATATTTACAAAAGGAAGCAGACAGGAAGCGTTGAACTACTGAAGAATATAACCCTACTATAGCTGTCTCATTAGCTAGATTGCGATATCTATGTACCTAAGGACCGCATTCAGCAACAGCATGAATGTTAAGATTGTCAAAATTGCATCCCGGTTCAAGCAGGGTTACGAGGGTAGAAGACTTCTCGAAACTGGTCACAAGCACCTCAATATATATATATATATATATATATATATATATATATATATATATATATATATATATATATATATATATATATATATATATATATATATATATATATATATATATATATATATATATATATATATATATATATATATATATATATATGAGAGAGAGAGAGATCTTAAAATTCAAATACTTTACTTGGGTCATATAAACAAGGATTACGAAGATTACACGACAACAATGAGGAACAAGTTACCTCAGGTAAATGAATAATTTATTTATATCACTTTTTATGTTTGAGAAATATTTTTTTAAATACTATGCATACATGCAGTTGCCCATACAGTAAAAAAATGAGACATCAGAATATTGAATTACATAAAGTTACTGAATTCCCTTAATATTGATTAAGCTTGATTTTTTCTTGCCTCCAACATTTCGATTTTATATTGAAAAGACAAACAATTTAAACAACCGTTAGGGAGAGTGTATATATGAATGGTACAAAATTGTGTATATTTTTGTGTTTGGCACAGAGGGACATGTGTGTGTGTGTGTGTGTGTGTGTGTGTGTTTGTGTGTGTGTTTGTGTGTGTGTGTGTTTGTGTGTGTGTGTGTGTGTGTGTGTGTGTGTGTGTGTGTGTGTGTGTGTGTGTTTGTGTGTGTGTGTGTTTGTGTGTGTGTGCGCGCGCGCGCGTTCGTGTGCGTGTGTGTACTCGCCTATTTGTACTCACCTACTTGTGGTTGCAGGGGTCGATTCATGGCTCCTGGCCCCGCCTCTTCACTGATTGCTACTAGGTCCTCTCTCTCCCTGCCCCATGAGCTTCGTCGTACCTCGCCTTAAAACTTTGTATGGTTCCCGCCTCCACTACGTCACTTTCTAGGCCATTCCACGGCCTGACCACTCTATGACTGAAGAAATACTTTCTAACTTCCCTTTGATTCATCTGAGTCTTCAACTTCCAATTGTGACCTCTTGTGTCTGTGTCCCATCTCTGGAACATCACGTCTTTGTCCACCTTGTCTATTCCGCGCAGTATTTTATATGCCGTTATCATGTCTCCCCTGACCCTCCTGTCCTCCAGTGTCGTCAGGCCGATTTCCCTCAACCTTTCTTCGTAGGGCAATCCCCGTAGCTCTGGGACTAGTCTTGTTGCAAACCTTTGCACCTTCTCTAATTTCTTGACTTGTTTGATTAGGTGTGGATTCCAAACTGGCGCTGCATACTCCAGTATGGGCCTGACGTAAATGGTATACAGAGTCTTGAACGAATCCTTGCTGAGGTATCGGAACGCTATCCGTAGGTTTGCCAAGCGCCCGTATGCTGCAGCAGTTATCTGACTGATGTGCGCCTCAGGAGATATGCTCGGTGTTATACTCACCCCTAGATCTTTTTCCTTGAGTGAAGTTTGCAGACTTTGGCCATCTAAACTATATTGTGTCTGCGGTCTTCTTTGCCCTTCCCCAATCTTCATGACTTTGCATTTGGCAGGGTTAAACTCAAGGAGCCAGTTGCTGGACCAGGCTTGTAGCCTGTCCAGGTCTCTTTGTAGTCCTGCCTGATCCTCATCCGATTTGATTCTTCTCATTAACTTCACATCATCTGCAAACAAGGACACTTCTGAGTCTATCCCTTCCGTTATGTCGTTCACATATACCAAGAACAGCACAGGTCCTAGGACTGATCCCTGTTCTTGGTATATGTGAACGACATAACGGAAGGAATAGACTCAGAAGTGTCCTTGTTTGCAGATGATGTGAAGTTAATGAGAAGAATCAAATCGGATGAGGATCAGGCAGGACTACAGTGTGCGTGTGTGTGTGAGTGTGTGTTTGTATGTATGTGTGTGAATGTGTGTGTATGTGTGTGTGTGTATGTGTGTGTATGTGTGTGTATGTGTGTGTACTCACCTAATTGTACTCACCTAATTGTGGTTGCAGGGGTCGAGACTCAGCTCCTGGCCCCGCCTCTTCACTGATCGCTACTGGATCCTCTCTCTCTCTGCTTCCTGAGCTTTGTCATACCTCTTCTTAAAACTATGTATGGTTCCTGCCTCCACTACTTCACTTGCTAGGCTATTCCACTTGCTGACAACTCTATGACTGAAGAAATACTTCCTAACGCGCCTGTGACTCGTCTGAGTCTTCAGCTTCCAGTTGTGACCCCTTGTCCCTATGTCCCCTCTCTGGAACATCCTATCTCTGTCCACCTTGTCTATTCCCCGCAGTATCTTGTATGTCGTTATCATGTCTCCCCTGACCCTTCTGTCCTCCAGTGTCGTCAGTCCGATTTCCCTTAACCTTTCCTCGTACGACATTCCCTTGAGCTCTGGGACTAGCCTTGTTGCAAACCTTTGTACTTTCTCTAACTTCTTGACGTGCTTGACCAGGTGTGGGTTCCAGACTGGTGTTGCATACTCCAGTATGGGCCTAACATACACAGTGTACAGTGTCTTGAATGATTCCTTCTTAAGGTATCGGAACGCTATTCTCAGGTTTGCCAGGCGCCCGTATGCTGCAGCGGTTATTTGGTTGATGTGTGCCTCCGGTGATGTGCTCGGTGTTATGGTCACAACAAGGTCTTTCTCCCTGAGTGAGGTCTGTAGTCTTTGTCCACCTAGCCTATACTCTGTCTGCGGTCTTCTTTGCCCCTCCCCAATCTTCATGACTTTGCATTTGGCTGGATTGAATTCGAGAAGCCAGTTACTGGACCACATGTCCAGCCTGTCCAGGTCTCTTTGCAGTCCTGCCTCATCCTCGTCCGATTTAATTCTTCTCATCAACTTCACGTCATCTGCGAACAGGGACACTTCAGAGTCTATTCCTTCCATCATGTCGTTCACATATATCAAAAATAGCACTGGTCCTAGAACTGACCCCTGTGGGACCCCGCTCGTAACAGGCGCCCACTGTGATACCTCTTCACGTACCATGACTCGTTGCTGCCTCCCTGTCAGGTATTCCCTTATCCATTGCAGTGCCCTTCCTTTTACGTGTGCCTGATCCTCCAGCTTCTGCACTAATCTCTTGTGGGGAACTGTGTCAAAGGCCTTCCTGCAGTCTAGGAAAACGCAATCTACCCAACCCTCTCTCTCGTGTCTTACTTCTGTTACCTTGTCATAAAACTCCAGGAGGTTTGTGATACAAGATTTGCCTTCCATGAACCCATGCTGGTTTTCATATAAAATCTTGTTCCTTTCCAGGTGTTCGACCACTCTCCTCCTGATAATCTTCTCCATGACTTTGCACACGATACATGTCAGAGACACAGGTCTGTAGTTTAGTGCCTCGTTTCTGTTTCCTTTCTTAAATATGGGGACTACATTAGCTGTCTTCCATTTCTCAGGTAGTTGCCCAGTTTCAAGGGATGTGTTGAAGATTGTGGTTAGAGGCACACACAGCATCTCTGCTCCTTCTCTAAGGACCCATGGGGAGATGTTGTCCGGTCCCATCGCCTTTGAGGTGTCAAGGTCACTTAAGAGCTTCTTCACCTCCTCCTCAGTTGTTCGTATGTCATCCAACACTTGATGTTCCCTTCTGTTCTGTCTTCCCACAGCCCTTCCTGTCTCTACTGTAAAAACTTCCTTAAATCTCCTGTTCAGCTCCTCACATACCTCCTGATCATTTCTTGTGAGTTTTCCACCTTCTGTCCTTAATCTGATCACCTGGTCTTTGACTGTTGTCTTCCTCCTGATGTGGCTATACAACAGTTTCGGGTCAGTCTTGATTCTCGATGCTGTGTCATTTTCATACTGTCGCTGGGCCTCCCTCCTTACCTGTGCGTACTCATTCCTGGCTCTGCGACTGATCTCCCTATTTTCGTGTGTTCTCTGCCTTCTGTACTTTTTCCATTCTCTATTGCACTTTGTTTTTGCCTCCTTACACCGTCGGGTGAACCAGGGGCTTGTTCTGGTCTTCCCGTTGTTACTGTTGCCCTTGGGAATGAACCTTTCCACTGCCTCCTTGCATTTTGTTGCTACATATTCCATCATTTCATTTACTGGCTTTCCTGCCAGTTCTCTGTCCCACTGGACCTCCCGTGTGTGTGTGTGTATGTGTGTGTGTGTGTGTGAGTGTGTGTGTGAGTGTGTGTGTGTGTATGTGTGTGTGTGTGTGTGTGTGTGTGTGTGTGTGTAAGAGAGCACTCTGCTAACAGTCACGTGTTTACTGCTGTTGGTTACAGTCACTGTCAGCAACACTGAGAGCACTCTGCTACCAGTGAAGTAATTACCACTTTTACTGTCACTGTCAGCACCACTCAGGGAAATGTACTACCACTGACGTCTTTATCACTGTTCGTTATTGCCACTGCTAGCACCACTGAGAGCACAGTGTTACCAGTGATGTATTCGCAACTGTTATAGTCGCTGTTAGCACTACTGAGAGCACTGTGTCACCACTGATTTTTCTGCCCTTGTTACTACCCTCTTTACCACTGCTCTTATTTTGACTTCAAACATCCGCAGGGAATGACTCACTCACTAAGCCAGAAAAAGCTCTCATTCTCCTATACATAAATATTGAGCATTAACAATGTTACCATAACTTCTCTCTCTCTCTCTCTCTCTCTCTCTCTCTCTCTCTCTCTCTCTCTCTCTCTCTCTCTCTCTTCCATATTCTCTTGCATAACAAATTCACTTACATGATCTGGTCCAAGGTTTTAATTCGCAGGTCTCAGGACTCAAGACCCAAGTCCCAGGTCCTAGAATTTTGGTCTAAAAAAGCGAGTTACAGTTCCTTGATCTCAGGTCTCAGTGTTACCAAATGCAAAGAATTAAACAAAATTTCTGTGCTTTTGAACGTGAGCTCAGCGTTGTGCTCAAAGTGGATAGAAATCCCACTGTCCATAATGTTGAATTAAGGTCGCAGGTGCAGAAAAGAATTTATTGTGATAACGTTTCGCTCTTTAAAGGTTTTTATCAAATCAGTGCAATGGATGAAGGGCCAGAGAGCTAAAAACTTCCCTGGCTTTAACACATGTTTGGCGAACTCCACGAGTTAACCTTTACGGTTTTTCACAAGTATCGGTCACCCACCTCACTTACGGTACTCACTCCGTGTGAGAGAAAAGTTCAACAGATAGGAGTAGCGAGCGAGTATATGGTAACGATAGTTTGATTGCCGGCTACTTGTTAAAGTAGGATCAGTCTAGCTCCCACTGTCCCCTCCTCCCCTTTCTCCCCACCCCGAAAGGAGACGCGTGGGACTCCGGCCAAACAGTAATCACTCGACTCACAGCTCCCAGCACAACTGTAAGCAAAAGCTTCTGCTCCTATTCTAGTGGATATTGGTTGAAAGCTTCACTTTTGACCAATAATAAACTTTGTCCTTTCAGTTTTAAGCTCCACATGAGACTTTTCGATAATCACCACCTTTTTTAAGTATCTTGCACTTATCATGGAGAGTGATTTCTTAAGCAGTAGGTAACCTGTCTCTCTTTCCAGCTTGGAATGACAGATCGGGTCACCTGCCAACCAACGAGAAGTGTTGAAGGAGACAGACTGAAAACGGTCTTGGGACGTCACCTTATAATCTACCTACCTGATTAATTGTACAGGACACTACCCCTCATCTTTGTAGTGGTAAAGAACCTGCCTTCCTGTCATCTGGACTGACTATTCAAGGCTATAGACTCTGTGAAGAACTAGTCGTTGGGTTGTCACTCAACACCTGTGACCTCCCCCCCTCCCCCCACATCATCATCAACGGCTACAATTTCTACAAGACGGTGTCAACCTCCACCAGACACCCCAGTTTACTTATACATATTAGCGTTGAATTCAAATGTCATTTTTCCATATCATTTTTCATTTTTCTTTCAAGTAGGATACACCTTCATTTTTTAATGTTTTATCTTCGCATTACTAAATAATAAAGTGTTTATCTTTGTGAATTATTATTTCTTTTTCTATTCATTAATTTTCCTGAGGAGGAGCCAGCCTTGGTAATACTGTCTGAAGTTGTTACAGGGCTGAGTAAACCTTCACACTCCGCCTACATATTGCTCAGGCGGTTTGGTCTCCAAGTGAGAGATTGTCCATGTCAAGTTTCCTTCATGCCTCTGTGTCCTTGCTTTGCAAAGACTTTCATAATTCTTATGCCCAAAGTACGATTAACTAAGGAGAAAAAGTAAAACTGGAAAGGAATGTGATACGTGGATATAGTGTTTACGTTAAACAAAGTGGTCAACAAAAGTCGTAATACCTTTGCTGGAGTAATTCACAATTAATCTAAACACAGTAGAGAGAGCTGTAGTTTATAAAGTCTATTTGTGTATTATCTCTGCTTGACTTGTATAAAGAAAAGTATCAGTCTCTTGTATTTATAGATATAAAAAGGCATATGACAGGGTGTAGAGGGAGGCAGTGTTGCTAGTGTATTGTTAACGTTGTGTAACACCAGAAAGATATAAACCATAACAGTAACACCAGACATACACACAAACACACTGCTACAAAGAGTAAAAGAAGGTATACATAACATACATATATATGCTTAGTATTATGCAGAAAATCCCACAGCAAGAAATAATTAAATATGAAACATTAATAGTAGAATCAAATTTACAATGAGTGTCGTCTCCATGGTATTCTGGCTAGACGAGTACTTCTTGTCTGGCTGCTCTATGTTTCCAGTGAGTCCAGGAAGTTGTGATTATAGGGCACAAATTTTTGTGTGTCCTCCCCTATAATTATATATTTTTGTATATACTGATATTAAAGACTTGTGTTATAATATCATATACAGACAGTGCTCCGTGGATTGGCTGTTCTTGAAAAGTTGAATTCCTCTCTTGAGGAAATGTTGTGTTTGGGGTTCACAACTCTCAACGTCCACCTCAGAACTTTCTTCGTTTACTGAAACATTTTTATTGCCGAGAGTGTGATGGACTGTACAGTATATTAGTTTTTTTTTTTAAATGATGATATTTAGAAAATTATATACATATATTTTTTATTTATTTTTTCATTGAAACATCAGTTCTTCACATCTAGTATCAGAGTTAACTTTATCATCAAACATTGTACAAAATCATAGAAGATCACTTATAAACAATCTGTTCTTAACATATGCTAAAGATTATATTATTATAAGTTTTAAGGAAAGGTAAAAAAATATAAACTACCAAAAAAGTAAGAGAATTACTTTGTTTCTACTTTTCTATATTTTTCTTGATTTTTCAGAGACTGAAAGAAAGCAGGACTCGCCTGTCTGTATTTCACAGGTCTCCTGCGTTCCAATATTCTACCTGGAAACCTGGAAAATGACGCCAGGTCTTCCATGTGTAAAGAAAGTCACAGTCTTGACGAAGACTTTTCCATTCCTCGGTCTTGTTTTGAGAACTAATTGTCTAATTTATTAAGACCGGAGATTATGATAGCTAAATATTCACTTTTCTCCTGCATGATATTATGGAAAATATTGTTTTCTTTAGGAGTCGCTGGAGTTGTTTTATAAGAGTTTTTGCTTGACTTAGAACAAACTTTCTTGGATGTAGTAGTCAGGATGCTCAGCTTTTCTGACCTGTTGGTTTATACTGGAAACTTCTTGTTCTAAAGAGCTTGGCCAGCAAATCCCTGAATATCTTAGTAGACTAGACACTGTTCTTTTGTTAACTTATTTAGTGATTGCTGAAATAGTTGTCACAAATTGATGTGCTTGAAGGCTCTCTATAAACAGTGAGCTGGTTCTTATTTTCTTGCTAGAGCTTCTTGTCTATCTGACTGATATTTGTTGCTCTTCCTCAAGAATATTTTCCTTGCGCTATTTTGCTTGTTCTTTCTGTGTTAACATTTTCCGGTGTATGTTTTCTTCCATAACTCTTCCTGTTTTACCAAATTCACAAACGAACAGAAGTGATTTTTTTCTTGTCTAACTTTCAGGTTACAGCACAACTTTGTAAGCAGAGACCAGCAGGTCTGACATATATCACGTTGTAAGTGTTTTGATTTCGCGTTTCATTTTATTTTTTGTAATTAACTTGAGCAATAATATCAAACTGAGAAAACAGATAATATCACTATATTCTTATTAATCTGAAAGGCATGAATATTTTTCATAATATTTTTTTATTAACACATCGGCTGTCTCCCACCAAGACAGGGTGGCCCGAAAATGAAAAACTTTCATCATTCACTCCATCACTGTCTTGCCAGAGGAGCGCTTGCATTACAGTTATAAAACTGCAACATTAACACCCTTCAGGGTGTAGGCACTGTACTCTCCACCTCCAGAAGTCAAGTCCAGCCTGCCAGTTTCCCTGAATCCCTTCATAAATGTTACTTTGCTCACACTCCAATAGAATGTCAAGTCGTAAAAACCACTTGTCTCCATTCGCTCCTATGTAACACACTCACGCATGCTCTCTGGAAGTCTAAGTCCCTTGCTGACAAAACGTCCATTACCCTCCCTTCAACCCTTCCTAGACCGACTCATACCCCGCCTTCCCTCCACTACAGATTTATACATTTGGCACCCCAAACTTACCTACCACACCCTCTCTAAATGTTTCTCCCACTTTAGCATTTAGGTCCCCTACCACTATTACTCTCTCACTTGGTTCAAAAGTTCCTACACACTCGCTTAACATCTTCCAAAATCTCACTCCTCTACACTCCTCTCTTCTCCAGGTGCATACACACTTATTATGACCCATTTTTCGCATCCGACCATTATTTTAATCCACATTATCCTTGAATTTATGCATTTATATTCCTTTTTCTCCTTCCAGAACTGATCAATGTTGCATTATATATCAATATTAAAGGTCACAAATTTTCCACCTAAACTACTTTGTACATTAGATGATATTCATTAATGGAAGTTTATCTGAGACATTAACAAGACGTGTCGGCCAGGAGACGTGTCGGCCAGGAGACGTGTCGGCCAGGAGACGTGTCGGCCAGGAGACGTGTTGGCCAGTATACGTGTCGGCCAGGAGACGTGTCGGCCAGGAGACGTGTCGGCCAGACTGCAAGATGCTCTCACAAAATTTTTTGTCACTAAATCAGGTATCTTGAATTATTAAATTTTGTGAAGAGTTTTTGTTTTATGTTTGTAATGGCCAATGATTTTTCTGTCACTAAAAATTTATCTCATTATGAAGATCTTTTAAATACTGTAACATGTATTTATTGAAAGGGTCATAATTATGCTTTTGAATCTGTTAAAGATTGTTACCATAATGACTAACACAGTTGGGAAGTAATTCTTAATACTAAAGTATTTATTGAATGTATAACTTATAATAACTTTCACTGTTGGAAGAATACCTCTGAAACTACCGTAACTACTGAACTATAGTGACTTCAACCTTGTTTGGAAGAAACATGAAGACTGTTGTAGCTACTGAAGCATTGTACACAAGTTACGTCTGCATAATAGGTTGTAGCATTTCACTGTATTTTTTTCGCTTGTAAACAAATAAGAATAACTAAAATAATCAGTTTTATATCTTTACACAAGTCTAACTTTGGTACCAGTCTGTGCTAGTGAAACAGATCAAAGCCGTACACAGCCTGTGCTAGTGAAACAGATCAAAGCAGTACATAGCCTGTGCCAGTGAAACAGATCAAAGCAATACACAGCCTGTGCTAGTGAAACAGATCAAAGCCGTACACAGCCTGTGCTAGTGAAACAGATCAAAGCCGTACACAGTGTTAGACAGAATTGTAAAATATATTTATGAAAAACATTGAACAATTTAAAAAATAAAAGAAATGCTTTTTGCAAAGAACAAGACTTCTAGTACTAGGGTTTCAAATGTGTATTAGAGAAAGAAATCATTGAAAAAAAAATCAGTACCGTAGACAGTAACAATGAGAGGAACTACCCAAGTTGAAGGAATGGCTACCGAAATTGTTTTGGTGGTCAGATCGAGACTATCATGATAGTCGACTTTATTACCTGAGACTATCATGATAGTCGACTTTATTACCTGAGAGTTACTGATTTTTGGTGTGTATTGTGGATAGGTTTATTTGGATAAATATCTTGAATTAGAGAAAAGTACAGATAAGAGAAATGGATTCTGGAATATGTTAAGTGAATGTGTTGCGAATGTTGAGTGATGTAAGAGACATGAATGTTAGTGTGGGAGACACTGTTGTGTAAGACGCAGTGGAAAAGTTTTAAGTGTTTGATGTATATAGCAGAGTAGAACCTTTAGCTTACCTCAAGGATACAGCCAGAATATCAACATACAAGAACGGTAAAGACATACACAAAATCGGTACAGCACAATGCAATAACAATACACTGGAAAAGAACATTTGAGTACAGTTCATGATAAAAGTGACTTTCACCACAGTTTGTCACCATCACCAGACCATTTACAACCAAGAACACTACACTGACTTACACTGCTCCTCTTTCTTAGTATTTGATTGACACTACTACTACTACTACTACTACTACTACTACTATTACCACCACCTCCACCTCTACCTTTATTGCTCCCGTCATTGTCTGCTGGCCTATATATACTACTCTCTCCTTCTCTCTCTTCTGTTAGTGTGACTTTGTAAATGGTCCAAGTTAGACCGAAACGTCGTCGTAAGCTCTTCTCTTCTATGTGCAGGTTTTTTGTGTATTACAGTAAGTACACTAACACAAAAGGCAAGTACAGTAACATGTAAGAATAACACAGTAACATAAAACAGTACAATAACGTATTAAACAGTATAGAGAAACCTGAAATAGTGTAGTAACATATAAAACAGTATAGCAACACATAAAACAGTATAATAACGCAAAAACAATAACGTAAAATATAAAACAGTATAATATCACATAAAACAGTATGATGACAAATAAAACTATTAAGTGACATAAAACGGTAAATTGAGAGATAAAACAGAATAGAGACACAAAACATTACGATGTTCCATAGGATTTCTACAGTATTTATGACACGAGTCTAAGGTATCTTCAGTATGTAATATACACATGGGAAATAGTAACAAGAAATTATATATACTGATATAATTCAATCGATTGTGCCGATCAATTTTAGTATTACGGAGAGAGAAAAAATTCATAAAATATCTCTTTTAATATAACGTATATTATTTTATGGTCTAAAGGTATTTTAATGGTACCTTTTACTTATCAATAAGATATAAACATTTTAACAGACTTATAATCATATATTGTTACAATGGCCTTCATCTTGGCTGAATGGGAAGATTGGAAAAAGTCACAAGTAGTCGCACTTGCGGGACACTAATGAATAATGTTATTCTCAGGTAGTCTCTTAAAGTAAATGAACAGGAAAAGAAGACCTCGAGACTGAGAGAGGTGTTGTACTGCCTGCTCTACTCCACTCACCTCTGACGTAAACTCACGTCAGGCGAGTAGTAACACTCACCTCTGACGTAAACTCACGTCAGGCGAGTAGTAACACTCACCTCTGACGTAAACTCACGTCAGGCGAGTAGTAACCAGAGGTGAGGTCATAAATGGTTGTTATCACTGGTAAATGATGCATCAGCACAAAATACATATATATACATAAAATGAAAAATGAGAAAGATGAAAATGAATATGTAATATTACAAAGCTGATTTTCGTCGTTTTAGCTAATAACGACGATAATCGCAATGTAATATTAGACAGATGAACAAAATTGTAAGACATATTTAGAGAAATCTTAAGTCAGCGTAACAATTTTAGTAACACATAATACAGTCATTGAGATATAAAACAGCAT
>NW_027196235.1:0-55000 GCF_038502225.1 Cherax quadricarinatus
CCTCAAAAAGATAAAATTGGTCTCCAGACCAGTCACTTGAGATCCTCAAAAAGATAAAGTTGGTCACCAGACCAGTCACTTAAGACCTTCAAGAACGTAAAGCTGGTCTCCAGACCAATTTTTATATTTGTCATATATGTTAATGGTCCTGGGACCACCGCCCGCTCAGTCAGGTCTCAGATCTGACTGAGGAAAGGAAATAATACAGGAAAGAAACGACTATTCCTGGAAATATATTGGAAATGGAGAGGTCGTTTTGATAAGGACCTGCCTTGCATGGGCCAGTAGGCCTTCTACAGTGTTCCTCCATTCTTATGTTCTTATGTAATTGTAGATGGAATAAACAAGACAGAAACGAAAGACCAGTAAGCCTGTCAGAGTGCAAATCATTTAACAGGCTTCCGTTGTCACTCATCTGGCAGGATAGTACTATCAACCTGGAGGTACTACCGTCCTGCCGTCTATCAGCCTACTGTCAGAGTGCAAATCATTTAACAGGCTTCCGTTGTCACTCATCTGGCAGGATAATACTATCAACCTGGAGGTACTACCTTCCTGCCGTCTATCAGCCTACTGTCAGAGTGCAAAACTTTTAACAGGCTTCCGTTTGAGACTTACAGGAATGTAGTAGCCTCCCACGATGAAGGTGTTGTTGAGAAAAACGTTGACGATAAATATTTATGAGTAGTGTAAACTGGAATCAGTTAGTGTGACTTTGTCAATGGTCCAAGTTGGACCGAAACGTCGTCGTAAGCTTCTCTCTTTTATGTGCGAGTTATTTGTGTATCAGTGTTATAGTTTGTGACTGACCATTAACTATTTATGAGTACCTCGTCTCTTACCCCTACAGTCATTCACACCCCAGGTACTTACACCCCAGGTACTTACACCACAGGTACTTACACCACAGGTACTTACACCCCAGGTACTTACACCCCAGGTACTTACACCACAGGTACTTACACCACAGGTACTTACACCCCAGGTACACCACAGGTGCCCACAGTTACCACCCCAGTGCCTACACCACCCCAGGTACTTACCACAGTGCCCACCACCCCAGTACTTACACCACAGGTACTTACACCAGATACTTACACCACAGGTACTTACCACAGGGTGCCCACACCCCAGGTACTTACACCCCAGGTACTTACACCACCCCAGGTGCCACCCCAGGTGCCTTACACCCCAGTGCACTGGGTACCCCAGGTGCCACCCCAGGTACTTACACCACAGGTACTTACACCACAGGTACTTACACCCCAGGTACTTACACCACAGGTACTTACACCACAGGTACTTACACCACAGGTACTTACACCACAGGTACTTACACCCCAGGTACTTACACCCCAGGTACTTACACCACAGGTACTTACACCACAGATTGCACCCCAGGTACTTACACACAGGTACTTACACAGTACTTACACCACAGGTGCTTACCCCAGTGCCACACCCCAGTGCCACCCCAGGTGCCCACACCACAGTCCACCAGGTGCTTACACCACAGGTACCCACCACAGGTGCCACACCACGGTGCCACACCCCCAGTGCTTACACCCCAGGTGCACACCACAGTGCACCACAGGTACTTACACCACAGGTACTTACACCACAGTACCCTTACTGGGTACTTACACCACAGGTGCTTACACCACAGTACACACCCCAGTACTTACACCCCAGGTGCACACCACAGGTACTTACACCACAGGTACTTACCCCACTTACACCCCAGGTGCCACAGTGCTTACACCACAGGTGCCCACCCCCAGGTACTTACACCACAGGTACTTACACCCCAGGTACTTACACCCCAGGTACTTACACCACAGGTACTTACACCACAGGTACTTACACCCCAGGTACTTACACCCCAGGTACTTACACCACACGTACTTACACCCCAGGTACTCACACACCAGGTACTTACACCACAGGTACTTACACCACAGGTACTTACACCCCAGGTACTTACACCCCAGGTATTTACACCCCAGGTACTTACACCCCAGGTACTTACACCCCAGGTACTTACACCCCAGGTACTTACACCCCAGGTACTTACACCCCATAGTGCCACAGTGCTTACACCCCAGGTACTTACACCACAGGTACTTACCCCAGGAGTTACCCACAGATTACTTACACCCCAGGTGCCAACACTCACACCTCAGGCACTCACACCCCAGTACTTACCCAGGTACACCCCAGGTACTTACACCACGGCACTCACACCTCCGGCACTCACACCCCAGATACCCCCCACAGGTACTCACATCTCAGGTTCTCACACCACAGGCACTCACACCTCAGGCACTCACACCCCAGGTACTTACACCCCAGGTACTTACACCCCAGGTACTTACACCACAGGTACTTACACCCCAGGTACTTACACCCCAGGTACTTACACCCCAGGTACTTACACCCCAGGTACTTACACCCCAGGTACTTACACCCCAGGTACTTACACCCCAGGTACTTACACCCCAGGTACTTACACCACAGGCACTCACACCTCAGGCACTCACACCCCAGATACCCCCCACAGGTACTCACATCTCAGGTTCTCACACCACAGGCACTCACACCACAGGCACTCACACCACAGGCACTCACACCACAGGCACTCGTAAACCCCCTGAGGCACTTACAGATCCCAAGAGACACCCACAGACCCCATGAGACACCCACAGACCCCATGAGACACCCACAGACCCCATGAGACACCCACAGACCCCGTGAGACACCCACAGACCCCGTGAGACACCCACAGACCCCATGAGACACCCACAGACTCCATGAGACACCCACAGACTCCATGAGACACCCACAGACTCCATGAGACACCCACAGACCCCATGAGACACCCACAGACCCCATGAGACACCCACAGACCCCATGAGACACCCACAGACCCCATGAGACACCCACAGACCCCATGAGACACCCACAGACCCCATGAGACACCCACAGACCCCATGAGACACCCACAGACTCCATGAGACACCCACAGACTCCATGAGACACCCACAGACTCCATGAGACACCCACAGACCCCATGAGCCACCCAGACATGAGACATACAGACCCCACCCCAGACACCCACAGACCCCATGAGACACCCACAGACCCCACCCCAGACTCCACAGACCCCATGACACCCACAGACTCCATGAGACACCCACAGACTCCATGAGACACCCACAGACTCCACCAGAGACACCCACAGACTCCATGAGACACCCACAGACCCCATGGGAGCACACCCACAGACCCCATGAGACACCCACAGACCCCCATGAGGGCACCACAGACCCCATGAGACACCCACAGACCCCCACCCTAGAGACACCCACAGACACCATGAGACACCCACAGACACCATGAGACACACACAGCCCCACCCAGACACCACAGACCCCATGAGGCACTCCCAGACCTCATGAGGCACTCCAGAACCTCATGAGGCACCCACAGACCTCATGGCACTCAGACCTCATGAGGCACTCTGAACCTCATGAGGCACTCAGACCCCAGAGGCACGGCACAGAGCCTCATGAGGGCACTTCCACAGACCTCATGAGGCACCACAGACCCCATGAGACACCCACAGACCCCATGAGACACCCACAGACCCCATGAGACACCCACAGACCCCATGAGACACCCACAGACCCCATGAGACACCCACAGACCCCATGAGGCACTCACAGACCTCATGAGGCACTCACAGACCTCATGAGGCACTCACAGACCTCATGAGGCACTCACACATACAGACCCATGCACTCACAGGCACTCACAGACCTCATGACAAATGAGGCACTCACACCTCATGAGGACAGACCCATGAGGGCATGAGGCACTCACAGACCTCATGAGGCATTCACAGACCCCATGAGACACCCACAGACCCCATGAGACACCCACAGAACCCATGAGGCATTCACAGACTCCATGAGGCACTCACAGACCCCATGAGGCATTCACAGACCCCATGAGGCACTCACAGACCCACGAGGCACTCACAGACCTCATGAGGCACTCACAGACCTCATGAGGCACTCACAGACCTCATGAGGCACTCACAGACCTCATGAGGCACTCACAGACCTCATGAGGCACTCACAGACCCCATGAGGCACTCACAGACCTCATGAGGCACTCACAGACCTCATGAGGCACTCACAGACCTCATGAGGCACTCACAGACCTCATGAGGCACTCACAGACCTCATGAGGCACTCACAGACCCCATGAGGCACTCACAGACCCCATGAGGCACTCACAGACCTCATGAGGCACTCACAGACCTCATGAGGCACTCACAGACCCCATGAGGCACTCACAGACCCACGAGGCACTGCACTATCGACGTAGTAGTTCCTCTTATGGGAACATCGCACTGATTTACCGACGTTTTATAGTTATGAGAGAGAGAGAGAGAGAGAGAGAGAGAGAGAGAGAGAGAGAGAGAGAGAGAGAGAGAGAGAGAGAGAGAGAGAGAGAGAGAGAGAGAGGATGCCACAGCACCAGTAAGACACCCACAGTGAACCAGTCCACGGCACACACTGCCTCACTTGAGCGACCACCAGCTCGACCCCACCACTCCCCTCACCTCTCCCTTAATGAGAGAGAGAGAGAGAGAGAGAGAGTAGGTACCTATATGTGGTTGCAGGGGTCGATGCTTAGCTCCTGGCCCCTGGAAGTGCAGATGACAGAGCATCTTACACTCTATATCAAAGACACGTACTGAAAAATACTTTGAATTATTTCTCCAGGTTACTATATTCGCTGCCTCATCACACGGATCAATAATATTACTGATAAACAAAAAAAAAAAAATGAATAATGAGCCAGTCGCTGCCACAGAAATTTGCTCACATATCAAGGGATTGTTTACCACGCTAACCTTGTTATTTAACTATTAACAAATCCCATAATGACTTTTGTAATGGCGTAACACTAGGCGTTCGTGACACGAAATCGCAATGACACGATTGCAAACAAACCACAGAAGCAAGGTGGGGTTCGAACCATGGAAGTTACAACCTCATCGTTCTGTGATTTCTTTATACAGCTTCACAATTTTTTTTCTTAATAATTGTTTAATAGATAACTGTGATAATCTCATAAAACTACTCAGGCCTTCGAGGTTTATTCTAATTATTTTCGTTATTATTATAATTATTCCTTATTTTTTATTCTGAGACGACAGATAAAACTTATGGTGATTGTGGAACAACAAATTGATTCAAAACAGAATCAGTAATTAAGTAAAAGGAATAGAAACAATTTGCCAATAGGATGAACAAGATCTTCCCTCTCAGCCTAATCTGGAGAGACAAATATAATAACTAGGAGAAAGAATGATAATGTTGCTTGTCCTCTTAAAAGAAAAACTAATGACCTTATGAACAACTGGAACAAAACATCTAAATGTGAAAGTGCTTCTGAAGAAAGGTTAAAATTGTTTTATATCACGAGTCCAAATATTGGTGAGAGTGACCGCCTCTTCCCTGAGTACGAATTCGATATAGAATTAAATAAAGGTCCGTGAAAGTACCCCTGAAGAGGATGGTAGTGTGTACAGTATCCTCAGAACTTTATGATAAATCCCTGATGACTTTGTCAATGGTCCAAGACGGACTGAAACGTCGTGGTAAGCTTCTCTCTTTTACGTGCGGGTTATTTGTGTATCGTTCCAGTCACGGTATTGTTATTTAACTCTTTGTTAACGTTATATGATCTTGGCTACACTGAAGGAATCCTTCCTATTTACTGGACCAATGGCCTTATTGTGCCTATTCTTAAACCACAACGTCTTGATGCATTTACTTGAATCTCATTAACAAGTTATCGTTGTCAAAGAAAAGAAAGAATGATGGTTGAAGGCTATGTTATAGTCTGAGACATCAACTATGTTATAGACTCAGACACCAACTATGTTATAGTCTCAGACACCAACTATGTTATAGTCTCAGACACCAACTATGTTATAGTCTCAGACACCAACTATGTTATAGACTCAGACACCAACTATGTTATAGTCTCAGACACCAACTATGTTATAGTCTCAGACACCAACTATGTTATAGTCTCAGACACCAACTATGTTATAGACTCAGACACCAACTATGTTATAGTCTCAGACACCAACTATGTTATAGTCTCAGACACCAACTATGTTATAGTCTCAGACACCAACTATGTTATAGTCTCAGACACCAACTATGTTATAGTCTCAGACACCAACTATGTTATAGTCTCAGACACCAACTATGTTATAGTCTCAGACACCAACTATGTTATAGTCTGAGACACCAACTATGTTATAGTCTGAGACACCAACTATGTTATAGACTCAGACACCAACTATGTTATGGTCTGAGACACCAAGTATGTTATAGTCTGAGACACCAACTATGTTATAGTCTCAGACACCAACTATGTTATAGACTCAGACACCAACTATGTTATAGTCTGAGACACCAACTATGTTATAGACTCAGACACCAACTATGTTATAGTCTGAGACACCAACTATGTTATAGCCTCAGACACCAATATGTTATACTCAGACACCAACTATGTTATAGTCTCAGACACCAACTATGTTATAGTCTCAGACACCAACTATGTTATAGACTCAGACACCAACTATGTTATAGACTCAGACACCAACTATGTTATAGACTCAGACACCAACTATGTTATAGTCTCAGACACCAACTATGTTATAGACTCAGACACCAACTATGTTATAGACTCAGACACCAACTATGTTATAGACTCAGACACCAACTCTGTTATAGTCTCAGACACCAACTATGTTATAGACTCAGACACCAACTATGTTATAGACTCAGACACCAACTATGTTATAGTCTCAGACACCAACTATGTTATAGTCTCAGACACCAACTATGTTATAGTCTCAGACACCAACTATGTTATAGTCTCAGACACCAACTATGTTATAGTCTGAAACACCAACTATGTTATAGTCTGAGACACCAACTATGTTATAGTCTCAGACACCAACTATGTTATAGTCTCAGACACCAACTATGTTATAGTCTCAGACACCAACTATGTTATAGTCTGAGACACCAACTATGTTATAGACTCAGACACCAACTATGTTATAGTCTGAGACACCAACTATGTTATAGTCTCAGACACCAACTATGTTATAGTCTCAGACACCAACTATGTTATAGACTCAGACACCAACTATGTTATAGTCTGAGACACCAACTATGTTATAGACTCAGACACCAACTATGTTATAGTCTGAGACACCAACTATGTTATAGTCTCAGACACCAACTATGTTATAGTCTCAGACACCAACTATGTTATAGTCTCAGACACCAACTATGTTATAGTCTCAGACACCAACTATGTTATAGACTCAGACACCAACTATGTTATAGACTCAGACACCAACTATGTTATAGTCTCAGACACCAACTATGTTATAGTCTGAGACACCAACTATGTTATAGTCTCAGACACCAACTATGTTATAGTCTCAGACACCAACTATGTTATAGTCTGAGACACCAACTATGTTATAGTCTCAGACACCAACTATGTTATAGACTCAGAAACCAACTATGTTATAGAGTCAGACACCAACTATGTTATAGTCTCAGATACCAACTATGTTATAGACTCAGACACCAACTATGTTATAGTCTCAGACACCAACTATGTTATAGACTCAGACACCAACTATGTTATAGTCTCAGACACCAACTATGTTATAGTCTCAGACACCAACTATGTTATAGACTCAGACACCAACTATGTTATAGACTCAGACACCAACTATGTTATAGTCTCAGACACCAACTATGTTATAGTCTCAGACACCAACTATGTTATAGTCTCAGACACCAACTATGTTATAGTCTCAGACACCAACTATGTTATAGTCTCAGACACCAACTATGTTATAGTCTGAGACACCAACTATGTTATAGTGTGAGACACCAACTATGTTATAGTCTCAGACACCAACTATGTTATAGACTCAGAAACCAACTATGTTATAGACTCAGACACCAACTATGTTATAGTCTCAGACAGCAACTATGTTATAGACTCAGACACCAACTATGTTATAGTCTCAGACACCAACTATGTTATAGACTCAGACACCAACTATGTTATAGTCTCAGACACCAACTATGTTATAGTCTCAGACACCAACTATGTTATAGACTCAGACACCAACTATGTTATAGACTCAGACACCAACTATGTTATAGTCTCAGACACCAACTATATTATAGTCTCAGACACCAACTATGTTATAGACTCAGACACCAACTATGTTATAGACTCAGACACCAACAATGTTATAGACTCAGACACCAACTGTGTTATAGTCTCAGACACCAACTATGTTATAGACTCAGACACCAACTATGTTATAGTCTCAGACACCAACTATGTTATAGACTCAGACACTATGTTATACACTCAGACACCAACTATGTTATAGACTCAGACACCAACTATGTTATAGTCTCAGACACCAACTATGTTATAGTCTCAGACACCAACTATGTTATAGACTCAGACACCAACTATGTTATAGTCTCAGACACCAACTATGTTATAGACTCAGACACCAACTATGATATAGACTCAGACACCAACTATTTTATAGACTCAGACACCAACTATGTTATAGACTCAGACACCAACTATGTTATAGACTCAGACACCAACTATGTTATAGACTCAGACACCAACTATGTTATAGACTCAGACACCAACTATGTTATAGACTCAGACACCAACTATGTTATAGACTCAGACACCAACTATGTTATAGACTCAGACACCAACTATGTTATAGGCTCAGACACCAACTATGTTATAGACTCAGACACCAACTATGTTATAGACTCAGACACCAACTATGTTATAGACTCAGACACCAACTATGTTATAGACTCAGACACCAACTATGTTATAGTCTCAGACACCAACTATGTTATAGACTCAGACACCAACTATGTTATAGACTCAGACACCAACTATGTTATAGACTCAGACACCAACTATGTTATAGTCTCAGACACCAACTATGTTATAGTCTCAGACACCAACTATGTTATAGTCTCAGACACCAACTATGTTATAGACTCAGACACCAACTATGTTATAGACTCAGACACCAACTATGTTATAGTCTCAGACACCAACTATGTTATAGACTCAGACACCAACTATGTTATAGTCTCAGACACCAACTATGTTATAGACTCAGACACCAACTATGTTATAGACTCAGACACCAACTATGTTATAGACTCAGACACCAACTATGTTATAGACTCAGACACCAACTATGTTATAGACTCAGACACCAACTATGTTATAGACTCAGACACCAACTATGTTATAGACTCAGACACCAACTATGTTATAGACTCAGACACCAACTATGTTATAGACTCAGACACCAACTATGTTATAGACTCAGACACCAACTATGTTATAGACTCAGACACCAACTATGTTATAGACTCAGACACCAACTATGTTATAGACTCAGACACCAACTATGTTATAGACTCAGACACCAACTATGTTATAGACTCAGACACCAACTATGTTATAGACTCAGACACCAACTATGTTATAGACTCAGACACCAACTATGTTATAGACTCAGACACCAACTATGTTATAGACTCAGACACCAACTATGTTATAGACTCAGACACCAACTATGTTATAGTCTCAGACACCAACTATGTTATAGTCTCAGACACCAACTATGTTATAGTCTCAGACACCAACTATGTTATAGTCTCAGACACCAACTATGTTATAGTCTCAGACACCAACTATGTTATAGTCTCAGACACCAACTATGTTATAGTCTCAGACACCAACTATGTTATAGACACCAACTATGTTATACTCAGACACCAACTATGTTATAGTCTCAGACACCAACTATGTTATAGTCTCAGACACCAACTATGTTATAGACTCAGACACCAACTATGTTATAGTCTCAGACACCAACTATGTTATAGTCTCAGACACCAACTATGTTATAGTCTCAGACACCAACTATGTTATAGTCTCAGACACCAACTATGTTATAGTCTCAGACACCAACTATGTTATAGTCTGAGACACCAACTATGTTATAGTCTCAGACACCAACTATGTTATAGACTCAGACACCAACTATGTTATAGTCTCAGACACCAACTATGTTATAGACTCAGACACCAACTATATTATAGTCTCAGACACCAACTATGTTATAGACTCAGACACCAACTATGTTATAGACTCAGACACCAACTATGTTATAGTCTCAGACACCAACTATGTTATAGTCTCAGACACCAACTATGTTATAGTCTCAGACACCAACTATGTTATAGTCTCAGACACCAACTATGTTATAGTCTCAGACACCAACTATGTTATAGTCTCAGACACCAACTATGTTATAGACTCAGACACCAACTATGTTATAGACTCAGACACCAACTATGTTATAGACTCAGACACCAACTATGTTATAGTCTCAGACACCAACTATGTTATAGACTCAGACACCAACTATGTTATAGTCTCAGACACCAACTATGTTATAGTCTCAGACACCAACTATGTTATAGTCTCAGACACCAACTATGTTATAGTCTCAGACACCAACTATGTTATAGTCTCAGACACCAACTATGTTATAGCCTCAGAAACCAACTATGCTATAGTCTCAGACACCAACTATGTTATAGTCTCAGACACCAACTATGTTATAGTCTCAGACACCAACTATGTTATAGTCTCAGACACCAACTATGTTATAGTCTCACACACCAACTATGTTATAGTCTCAGACACCAACTATGTTATAGTCTGAGACACCAACTATGTTATAGTCTCAGATACCAACTATGTTATAGTCTCAGACATCAACTATGTTATAGTCTCAGACACCAACTATGTTATAGTCTCAGACACCAACTATGTTATAGTCTGAGACACCAACTATGTTATAGTCTGAGACACCAACTATGTTATAGTCTCAGACACCAATTATGTTATAGTCTCAGACACCAACTATGCTATAGACTCAGACACCAACTATGTTATAGTCTGAGACACCAACTATGTTATAGTCTCAGACACCAACTATGTTATAGTCTCAGACACCAACTATGCTATAGACTCAGACACCAACTATGTTATAGTCTCAGACACCAACTATGTTATAGACTCAGACACCAACTATGTTATAGTCTGAGACACCAACTATGTTATAGTCTCAGACACCAACTATGTTATAGACTCAGACACCAACTATGTTATAGACTCAGACACCAACTATGTTATAGTCTCAGACACCAACTATGTTATAGTCTCAGACACCAACTATGTTATAGTCTCAGACACCAACTATGTTATAGTCTCAGACACCAACTATGTTATAGTCTGAGACACCAACTATGTTATAGTCTGAGACACCAACTATGTTATAGTCTCAGACACCAACTATGTTATAGTCTGAGACACCAACTATGTTATAGTCTGAGACACCAACTATGTTATAGTCTGAGACACCAACTATGTTATAGACTCAGACACCAACTATGTTATAGTCTGAGACACCAACTATGTTATAGTCTCAGACACCAACTATGTTATAGTCTCAGACACCAACTATGTTATAGACTCAGAAACCAACTATGTTTTAGACTCAGACACCAACTATGTTATAGTCTCAGACACCAACTATGTTATAGACTCAGACACCAACTATGTTATAGTCTCAGACACCAACTATGTTATAGTCTCAGACACCAACTATGTTATAGACTCAGACACCAACTATGTTATAGACTCAGACACCAACTATGTTATAGTCTCAGACACCAACTATGTTATAGTCTGAGACACCAACTATGTTATAGTCTCAGACACCAACTATGTTATAGTCTGAGACACCAACTATGTTATAGTCTGAGACACCAACTATGTTATAGTCTCAGACACCAACTATGTTATAGACTCAGAAACCAACTATGTTATAGACTCAGACACCAACTATGTTATAGTCTCAGACACCAACTATGTTATAGTCTCAGACACCAACTATGTTATAGTCTCAGACACCAACTATGTTATAGTCTCAGACACCAACTATGTTATAGTCTCAGACACCAACTATGTTATAGACACCAACTATGTTATAGTCTCAGACACCAACTAGACTGAGACACCAACTATGTTATAGTCTCAGACACCAACTATGTTATAGTCTCAGACACCAACTATGTTATAGTCTGAGACACCAACTATGTTATACTCAGACACCATCTATGTTATAGACTCAGACACCAACTATGTTATAGACTCAGACACCAACTATGTTATAGTCTCAGACACCAACTATGTTATAGACTCAGACACCAACTATGTTATAGTCTCAGACACCAACTATGTTATAGACTCAGACACCAACTATGTTATAGTCTCAGACACCAACTATGTTATAGTCTCAGACACCAACTATGTTATAGTCTCAGACACCAACTATGTTATAGTCTCAGACACCAACTATGTTATAGACTCAGACACCAACTATGTTATAGTCTCAGACACCAACTATGTTATAGACTCAGACACCAACTATGTTATAGACTCAGACACCAACTATGTTATAGACTCAGACACCAACTATGTTATAGTCTCAGACACCAACTATGTTATAGTCTCAGACACCAACTATGTTATAGTCTCAGACACCAACTATGTTATAGACTCAGAAACCAACTATGTTATAGACTCAGACACCAACTATGTTATAGTCTCAGACACCAACTATGTTATAGTCTCAGACACCAACTATGTTATAGTCTCAGACACCAACTATGTTATAGTCTCAGACACCAACTATGTTATAGTCTCAGACACCAACTATGTTATAGTCTGAGACACCAACTATGTTATAGTCTGAGACACCAACTATGTTATAGTCTCAGACACCAACTATGTTATAGTCTCAGACACCAACTATGTTATAGTCTGAGACACCAACTATGTTATAGTCTGAGACACCAACTATGTTATAGACTCAGACACCAACTATGTTATGGTCTGAGACACCAAGTATGTTATAGTCTGAGACACCAACTATGTTATAGTCTCAGACACCAACTATGTTATAGACTCAGACACCAACTATGTTATAGTCTGAGACACCAACTATGTTATAGACTCAGACACCAACTATGTTATAGTCTGAGACACCAACTATGTTATAGCCTCAGACACCAACTATGTTATAGTCTCAGACACCAACTATGTTATAGTCTCAGACACCAACTATGTTATAGTCTCAGACACCAACTATGTTATAGACTCAGACACCAACTATGTTATAGACTCAGACACCAACTATGTTATAGACTCAGACACCAACTATGTTATAGTCTCAGACACCAACTATGTTATAGACTCAGACACCAACTATGTTATAGACTCAGACACCAACTATGTTATAGACTCAGACACCAACTATGTTATAGTCTCAGACACCAACTATGTTATAGACTCAGACACCAACTATGTTATAGACTCAGACACCAACTATGTTATAGACTCAGACACCAACTCTGTTATAGTCTCAGACACCAACTATGTTATAGACTCAGACACCAACTATGTTATAGACTCAGACACCAACTATGTTATAGTCTCAGACACCAACTATGTTATAGTCTCAGACACCAACTATGTTATAGTCTCAGACACCAACTATGTTTTAGTCTCAGACACCAACTATGTTATAGTCTGAAACACCAACTATGTTATAGTCTGAGACACCAACTATGTTATAGTCTCAGACACCAACTATGTTATAGTCTCAGACACCAACTATGTTATAGTCTCAGACACCAACTATGTTATAGTCTGAGACACCAACTATGTTATAGACTCAGACACCAACTATGTTATAGTCTGAGACACCAACTATGTTATAGTCTCAGACACCAACTATGTTATAGTCTCAGACACCAACTATGTTATAGACTCAGACACCAACTATGTTATAGTCTGAGACACCAACTATGTTATAGACTCAGACACCAACTATGTTATAATCTGAGACACCAACTATGTTATAGTCTCAGACACCAACTATGTTATAGTCTCAGACACCAACTATGTTATAGTCTCAGACACCAACTATGTTATAGTCTCAGACACCAACTATGTTATAGACTCAGACACCAACTATGTTATAGACTCAGACACCAACTATGTTATAGTCTCAGACACCAACTATGTTATAGTCTGAGACACCAACTATGTTATAGTCTCAGACACCAACTATGTTATAGTCTCAGACACCAACTATGTTATAGTCTGAGACACCAACTATGTTATAGTCTCAGACACCAACTATGTTATAGACTCAGAAACCAACTATGTTATAGAGTCAGACACCAACTATGTTATAGTCTCAGATACCAACTATGTTATAGACTCAGACACCAACTATGTTATAGTCTCAGACACCAACTATGTTATAGACTCAGACACCAACTATGTTATAGTCTCAGACACCAACTATGTTATAGTCTCAGACACCAACTGTGTTATAGACTCAGACACGAACTATGTTATAGACTCAGACACCAACTATGTTATAGACTCAGACACCAACTATGTTATAGTCTCAGACACCAACTATGTTATAGACTCAGACACCAACTATATTATAGTCTCAGACACCAACTATGTTATAGTCTCAGACACCAACTATGTTATAGTCTGAGACACCAACTATGTTATAGTGTGAGACACCAACTATGTTATAGTCTCAGACACCAACTATGTTATAGACTCAGAAACCAACTATGTTATAGACTCAGACACCAACTATGTTATAGTCTCAGACAGCAACTATGTTATAGACTCAGACACCAACTATGTTATAGTCTCAGACACCAACTATGTTATAGACTCAGACACCAACTATGTTATAGTCTCAGACACCAACTATGTTATAGTCTCAGACACCAACTATGTTATAGACTCAGACACCAACTATGTTATAGACTCAGACACCAACTATGTTATAGTCTCAGACACCAACTATATTATAGTCTCAGACACCAACTATGTTATAGACTCAGACACCAACTATGTTATAGACTCAGACACCAACAATGTTATAGACTCAGACACCAACTGTGTTATAGTCTCAGACACCAACTATGTTATAGACTCAGACACCAACTATGTTATAGTCTCAGACACCAACTATGTTATAGACTCAGACACTATGTTATACACTCAGACACCAACTATGTTATAGACTCAGACACCAACTATGTTATAGTCTCAGACACCAACTATGTTATAGTCTCAGACACCAACTATGTTATAGACTCAGACACCAACTATGTTATAGTCTCAGACACCAACTATGTTATAGACTCAGACACCAACTATGATATAGACTCAGACACCAACTATTTTATAGACTCAGACACCAACTATGTTATAGACTCAGACACCAACTATGTTATAGACTCAGACACCAACTATGTTATAGACTCAGACACCAACTATGTTATAGACTCAGACACCAACTATGTTATAGACTCAGACACCAACTATGTTATAGACTCAGACACCAACTATGTTATAGACTCAGACACCAACTATGTTATAGGCTCAGACACCAACTATGTTATAGACTCAGACACCAACTATGTTATAGACTCAGACACCAACTATGTTATAGACTCAGACACCAACTATGTTATAGACTCAGACACCAACTATGTTATAGTCTCAGACACCAACTATGTTATAGACTCAGACACCAACTATGTTATAGACTCAAACAACAACTATGTTATAGACTCAGACACCAACTATGTTATAGTCTCAGACACCAACTATGTTATAGTCTCAGACACCAACTATGTTATAGACTCAGACACCAACTATGTTATAGACTCAGACACCAACTATGTTATAGTCTCAGACACCAACTATGTTATAGTCTCAGACACCAACTATGTTATAGACTCAGACACCAACTATGTTATAGTCTCAGACACCAACTATGTTATAGACTCAGACACCAACTATGTTATAGTCTCAGACACCAACTATGTTATAGACTCAGACACCAACTATGTTATAGACTCAGACACCAACTATGTTATAGACTCAGACACCAACTATGTTATAGACTCAGACACCAACTATGTTATAGACTCAGACACCAACTATGTTATAGACTCAGACACCAACTATGTTATAGACTCAGACACCAACTATGTTATAGACTCAGACACCAACTATGTTATAGACTCAGACACCAACTATGTTATAGACTCAGACACCAACTATGTTATAGACTCAGACACCAACTATGTTATAGACTCAGACACCAACTATGTTATAGACTCAGACACCAACTATGTTATAGACTCAGACACCAACTATGTTATAGACTCAGACACCAACTATGTTATAGACTCAGACACCAACTATGTTATAGACTCAGACACCAACTATGTTATAGACTCAGACACCAACTATGTTATAGACTCAGACACCAACTATGTTATAGTCTCAGACACCAACTATGTTATAGTCTCAGACACCAACTATGTTATAGACTCAGACACCAACTATGTTATAGACTCAGACACCAACTATGTTATAGACTCAGACACCAACTATGTTATAGTCTCAGACACCAACTATGTTATAGACTCAGACACCAACTATGTTATAGACTCAGACACCAACTATGTTATAGACTCAGACACCAACTATGTTATAGACTCAGACACCAACTATGTTATAGACTCAGACACCAACTATGTTATAGACTCAGACACCAACTATGTTATAGACTCAGACACCAACTATGTTATAGACTCAGACACCAACTATGTTATAGACTCAGACACCAACTATGTTATAGACTCAGACACCAACTATGTTATAGACTCAGACACCAACTATGTTATAGACTCAGACACCAACTATGTTATAGACTCAGACACCAACTATGTTATAGACTCAGACACCAACTATGTTATAGACTCAGACACCAACTATGTTATAGACTCAGACACCAACTATGTTATAGACTCAGACACCAACTATGTTATAGACTCAGACACCAACTATGTTATAGACTCAGACACCAACTATGTTATAGACTCAGACACCAACTATGTTATAGACTCAGACACCAACTATGTTATAGACTCAGACACCAACTATGTTATAGACTCAGACACCAACTATGTTATAGACTCAGACACCAACTATGTTATAGACTCAGACACCAACTATGTTATAGACTCAGACACCAACTATGTTATAGTCTCAGACACCAACTATGTTATAGTCTCAGACACCAACTATGTTATAGTCTCAGACACCAACTATGTTATAGTCTCAGACACCAACTATGTTATAGTCTCAGACACCAACTATGTTATAGTCTCAGACACCAACTATGTTATAGTCTCAGACACCAACTATGTTATAGACTCAGACACCAACTATGTTATAGTCTCAGACACCAACTATGTTATAGTCTCAGACACCAACTATGTTATAGTCTCAGACACCAACTATGTTATAGTCTCAGACACCAACTATGTTATAGTCTCAGACACCAACTATGTTATAGTCTCAGACACCAACTATGTTATAGTCTCAGACACCAACTATGTTATAGTCTCAGACACCAACTATGTTATAGTCTCAGACACCAACTATGTTATAGTCTCAGACACCAACTATGTTATAGACTCAGACACCAACTATGTTATAGACTCAGACACCAACTATGTTATAGTCTCAGACACCAACTATGTTATAGTCTGAGACACCAACTATGTTATAGTCTCAGACACCAACTATGTTATAGTCTCAGACACCAACTATGTTATAGACTCAGACACCAACTATGTTCAGACACCAACTATGTTATAGTCTCAGACACCAACTATGTTATAGACTCAGACACCAACTATGTTATAGTCTCAGACACCAACTATGTTATAGACTCAGACACCAACTATGTTATAGTCTCAGACACCAACTATGTTATAGACTCAGACACCAACTATGTTATAGACTCAGACACCAACTATGTTATAGACTCAGACACCAACTATGTTATAGTCTCAGACACCAACTATGTTATAGACTCAGACACCAACTATGTTATAGTCTCAGACACCAACTATGTTATAGTGTCAGACACCAACTATGTTATAGTCTGAGACACCAACTATGTTATAGTCTGAGACACCAACTATGTTATAGTCTCAGACACCAACTATGTTATAGACTCAGAAACCAACTATGTTATAGACTCAGACACCAACTATGTTATAGTCTCAGACACCAACTATGTTATAGACTCAGACACCAACTATGTTATAGTCTCAGACACCAACTATGTTATAGACTCAGACACCAACTATGTTATAGTCTCAGACACCAACTATGTTATAGTCTCAGACACCAACTATGTTATAGTCTCAGACACCAACTATGTTATAGTCTCAGACACCAACTATGTTATAGTCTCAGACACCAACTATGTTATAGTCTGAGACACCAACTATGTTATAGTCTGAGACACCAACTATGTTATAGTCTCAGACACCAACTATGTTATAGTCTCAGACACCAACTATGTTATAGTCTGAGACACCAACTATGTTATAGTCTGAGACACCAACTATGTTATAGACTCAGACACCAACTATGTTATGGTCTGAGACACCAAGTATGTTATAGTCTGAGACACCAACTATGTTATAGTCTCAGACACCAACTATGTTATAGACTCAGACACCAACTATGTTATAGTCTGAGACACCAACTATGTTATAGACTCAGACACCAACTATGTTATAGTCTGAGACACCAACTATGTTATAGCCTCAGACACCAACTATGTTATAGTCTCAGACACCAACTATGTTATAGTCTCAGACACCAACTATGTTATAGTCTCAGACACCAACTATGTTATAGACTCAGACACCAACTATGTTATAGACTCAGACACCAACTATGTTATAGACTCAGACACCAACTATGTTATAGTCTCAGACACCAACTATGTTATAGACTCAGACACCAACTATGTTATAGACTCAGACACCAACTATGTTATAGACTCAGACACCAACTATGTTATAGTCTCAGACACCAACTATGTTATAGACTCAGACACCAACTATGTTATAGACTCAGACACCAACTATGTTATAGACTCAGACACCAACTCTGTTATAGTCTCAGACACCAACTATGTTATAGACTCAGAAACCAACTATGTTATAGACTCAGACACCAACTATGTTATAGTCTCAGACACCAACTATGTTATAGTCTCAGACACCAACTATGTTATAGTCTCAGACACCAACTATGTTATAGTCTCAGACACCAACTATGTTATAGTCTGAAACACCAACTATGTTATAGTCTGAGACACCAACTATGTTATAGTCTCAGACACCAACTATGTTATAGTCTCAGACACCAACTATGTTATAGTCTCAGACACCAACTATGTTATAGTCTGAGACACCAACTATGTTATAGACTCAGACACCAACTATGTTATAGTCTGAGACACCAACTATGTTATAGTCTCAGACACCAACTATGTTATAGTCTCAGACACCAACTATGTTATAGACTCAGACACCAACTATGTTATAGTCTGAGACACCAACTATGTTATAGACTCAGACACCAACTATGTTATAATCTGAGACACCAACTATGTTATAGTCTCAGACACCAACTATGTTATAGTCTCAGACACCAACTATGTTATAGTCTCAGACACCAACTATGTTATAGTCTCAGACACCAACTATGTTATAGACTCAGACACCAACTATGTTATAGACTCAGACACCAACTATGTTATAGTCTCAGACACCAACTATGTTATAGTCTGAGACACCAACTATGTTATAGTCTCAGACACCAACTATGTTATAGTCTCAGACACCAACTATGTTATAGTCTGAGACACCAACTATGTTATAGTCTCAGACACCAACTATGTTATAGACTCAGAAACCAACTATGTTATAGAGTCAGACACCAACTATGTTATAGTCTCAGATACCAACTATGTTATAGACTCAGACACCAACTATGTTATAGTCTCAGACACCAACTATGTTATAGACTCAGACACCAACTATGTTATAGTCTCAGACACCAACTATGTTATAGTCTCAGACACCAACTGTGTTATAGACTCAGACACGAACTATGTTATAGACTCAGACACCAACTATGTTATAGACTCAGACACCAACTATGTTATAGTCTCAGACACCAACTATGTTATAGACTCAGACACCAACTATATTATAGTCTCAGACACCAACTATGTTATAGTCTCAGACACCAACTATGTTATAGTCTGAGACACCAACTATGTTATAGTGTGAGACACCAACTATGTTATAGTCTCAGACACCAACTATGTTATAGACTCAGAAACCAACTATGTTATAGACTCAGACACCAACTATGTTATAGTCTCAGACAGCAACTATGTTATAGACTCAGACACCAACTATGTTATAGTCTCAGACACCAACTATGTTATAGACTCAGACACCAACTATGTTATAGTCTCAGACACCAACTATGTTATAGTCTCAGACACCAACTATGTTATAGACTCAGACACCAACTATGTTATAGACTCAGACACCAACTATGTTATAGTCTCAGACACCAACTATATTATAGTCTCAGACACCAACTATGTTATAGACTCAGACACCAACTATGTTATAGACTCAGACACCAACAATGTTATAGACTCAGACACCAACTGTGTTATAGTCTCAGACACCAACTATGTTATAGACTCAGACACCAACTATGTTATAGTCTCAGACACCAACTATGTTATAGACTCAGACACTATGTTATACACTCAGACACCAACTATGTTATAGACTCAGACACCAACTATGTTATAGTCTCAGACACCAACTATGTTATAGTCTCAGACACCAACTATGTTATAGACTCAGACACCAACTATGTTATAGTCTCAGACACCAACTATGTTATAGACTCAGACACCAACTATGATATAGACTCAGACACCAACTATTTTATAGACTCAGACACCAACTATGTTATAGACTCAGACACCAACTATGTTATAGACTCAGACACCAACTATGTTATAGACTCAGACACCAACTATGTTATAGACTCAGACACCAACTATGTTATAGACTCAGACACCAACTATGTTATAGACTCAGACACCAACTATGTTATAGACTCAGACACCAACTATGTTATAGGCTCAGACACCAACTATGTTATAGACTCAGACACCAACTATGTTATAGACTCAGACACCAACTATGTTATAGACTCAGACACCAACTATGTTATAGACTCAGACACCAACTATGTTATAGTCTCAGACACCAACTATGTTATAGACTCAGACACCAACTATGTTATAGACTCAAACACCAACTATGTTATAGACTCAGACACCAACTATGTTATAGTCTCAGACACCAACTATGTTATAGTCTCAGACACCAACTATGTTATAGACTCAGATACCAACTATGTTATAGACTCAGACACCAACTATGTTATAGACTCAGACACCAACTATGTTATAGTCTCAGACACCAACTATGTTATAGACTCAGACACCAAATATGTTATAGTCTCAGACACCAACTATGTTATAGACTCAGACACCAACTATGTTTTAGACTCAGACACCAACTATGTTATAGACTCAGACACCAACTATGTTATAGACTCAGACACCAACTATGTTATAGACTCAGACACCAACTATGTTATAGACTCAGACACCAACTATGTTATAGACTCAGACACCAACTATGTTATAGACTCAGACACCAACTATGTTATAGACTCAGACACCAACTATGTTATAGACTCAGACACCAACTATGTTATAGACTCAGACACCAACTATGTTATAGACTCAGACACCAACTATGTTATAGACTCAGACACCAACTATGTTATAGACTCAGACACCAACTATGTTATAGACTCAGACACCAACTATGTTATAGACTCAGACACCAACTATGTTATAGACTCAGACACCAACTATGTTATAGACTCAGACACCAACTATGTTATAGACTCAGACACCAACTATGTTATAGACTCAGACACCAACTATGTTATAGACTCAGACACCAACTATGTTATAGACTCAGACTATGTTATAGTCTCAGACACTATGTTATAGACTCAGACACCAACTATGTTATAGTCTCAGACACCAACTATGTTATAGACTCAGACACCAACTATGTTTTAGACTCAGACACCAACTATGTTATAGACTCAGACACCAACTATGTTATAGTAGTTATAGTCTGAGACACCAACTATGTTATAGTCTCAGACACCAACTATGTTATAGACTCAGACACCAACTATGTTATAGACTCAGACACCAACTATGTTATAGACTCAGACACCAACTATGTTATAGTCTCAGACACCAACTATGTTATAGTCTCAGACACCAACTATGTTATAGACTCAGACACCAACTATGTTATAGACTCAGACACCAACTATGTTATAGACTCAGACACCAACTATGTTATAGACTCAGACACCAACTATGTTATAGACTCAGACACCAACTATGTTATAGACTCAGACACCAACTATGTTATAGACTCAGACACCAACTATGTTATAGACTCAGACACCAACTATGTTATAGACTCAGACACCAACTATGTTATAGACTCAGACACCAACTATGTTATAGACTCAGACACCAACTATGTTATAGACTCAGACACCAACTATGTTATAGACTCAGACACCAACTATGTTATAGACTCAGACACCAACTATGTTATAGACTCAGACACCAACTATGTTATAGACTCAGACACCAACTATATTATAGTCTCAGACACCAACTATGTTATAGACTCAGACACCAACTATGTTATAGTCTCAGACACCAACTATGTTATAGTCTCAGACACCAACTATGTTATAGACTCAGACACCAACTATGTTATAGTCTGAGACACCAACTATGTTATAGTCTCAGACACCAACTATGTTATAGACTCAGACACCAACTATGTTATAGACTCAGACACCAACTATGTTATAGTCTCAGACACCAACTATGTTATAGTCTCAGACACCAACTATGTTATAGTCTCAGACACCAACTATGTTATAGTCTCAGACACCAACTATGTTATAGTCTGAGACACCAACTATGTTATAGTCTGAGACACCAACTATGTTATAGTCTCAGACACCAACTATGTTATAGTCTGAGACACCAACTATGTTATAGTCTGAGACACCAACTATGTTATAGTCTGAGACACCAACTATGTTATAGACTCAGACACCAACTATGTTATAGTCTGAGACACCAACTATGTTATAGTCTCAGACACCAACTATGTTATAGTCTCAGACACCAACTATGTTCAGACACCAACTATGTTATAGTCTCAGACACCAACTATGTTATAGACTCAGACACCAACTATGTTATAGTCTCAGACACCAACTATGTCTATAGACTCAGACACCAACTATGTTATAGACTCAGACACCAACTATGTTATAGTCTCAGACACCAACTATGTTATAGTCTCAGACACCAACTATGTTATAGACACCAACTATGTTATAGACTCAGACACCAACTATGTTATAGTTATCTCAGACACCAACTATGTTATAGTCAGACACCAACTATGTTATAGACTCAGACACCAACTATGTTATAGTCTCAGACACCAACTATGTTATAGTCTCAGACACCAACTATGTTATAGACTCAGACACCAACTATGTTATAGTCAGACACCAACTATGTTATAGACTCAGACACCAACTATGTTATAGTCTCAGACACCAACTATGTTATAGTCTCAGACACCAACTATGTTATAGTGTCAGACACCAACTATGTTATAGTCTGAGACACCAACTATGTTATAGTCTGAGACACCAACTATGTTATAGTCTCAGACACCAACTATGTTATAGACTCAGAAACCAACTATGTTATAGACTCAGACACCAACTATGTTATAGTCTCAGACACCAACTATGTTATAGTCTGAGACACCAACTATGTTATAGTTATAGACTCAGACACCAACTATGTTATAGTCTCAGACACCAACTATGTTATAGTCTCAGACACCAACTATGTTATAGTCTCAGACACCAACTATGTTATAGTCTCAGACACCAACTATGTTATAGTCTGAGACACCAACTATGTTATAGTCTGAGACACCAACTATGTTATAGTCTCAGACACCAACTATGTTATAGTCTCAGACACCAACTATGTTATAGTCTGAGACACCAACTATGTTATAGTCTGAGACACCAACTATGTTATAGACTCAGACACCAACTATGTTATGGTCTGAGACACCAAGTATGTTATAGTCTGAGACACCAACTATGTTATAGTCTCAGACACCAACTATGTTATAGACTCAGACACCAACTATGTTATAGTCTGAGACACCAACTATGTTATAGACTCAGACACCAACTATGTTATAGTCTGAGACACCAACTATGTTATAGCCTCAGACACCAACTATGTTATAGTCTCAGACACCAACTATGTTATAGTCTCAGACACCAACTATGTTATAGTCTCAGACACCAACTATGTTATAGACTCAGACACCAACTATGTTATAGACTCAGACACCAACTATGTTATAGACTCAGACACCAACTATGTTATAGTCTCAGACACCAACTATGTTATAGACTCAGACACCAACTATGTTATAGACTCAGACACCAACTATGTTATAGACTCAGACACCAACTATGTTATAGTCTCAGACACCAACTATGTTATAGACTCAGACACCAACTATGTTATAGACTCAGACACCAACTATGTTATAGACTCAGACACCAACTCTGTTATAGTCTCAGACACCAACTATGTTATAGACTCAGACACCAACTATGTTATAGACTCAGACACCAACTATGTTATAGTCTCAGACACCAACTATGTTATAGTCTCAGACACCAACTATGTTATAGTCTCAGACACCAACTATGTTATAGTCTCAGACACCAACTATGTTATAGTCTGAAACACCAACTATGTTATAGTCTGAGACACCAACTATGTTATAGTCTCAGACACCAACTATGTTATAGTCTCAGACACCAACTATGTTATAGTCTCAGACACCAACTATGTTATAGTCTGAGACACCAACTATGTTATAGACTCAGACACCAACTATGTTATAGTCTGAGACACCAACTATGTTATAGTCTCAGACACCAACTATGTTATAGTCTCAGACACCAACTATGTTATAGACTCAGACACCAACTATGTTATAGTCTGAGACACCAACTATGTTATAGACTCAGACACCAACTATGTTATAATCTGAGACACCAACTATGTTATAGTCTCAGACACCAACTATGTTATAGTCTCAGACACCAACTATGTTATAGTCTCAGACACCAACTATGTTATAGTCTCAGACACCAACTATGTTATAGACTCAGACACCAACTATGTTATAGACTCAGACACCAACTATGTTATAGTCTCAGACACCAACTATGTTATAGTCTGAGACACCAACTATGTTATAGTCTCAGACACCAACTATGTTATAGTCTCAGACACCAACTATGTTATAGTCTGAGACACCAACTATGTTATAGTCTCAGACACCAACTATGTTATAGACTCAGAAACCAACTATGTTATAGAGTCAGACACCAACTATGTTATAGTCTCAGATACCAACTATGTTATAGACTCAGACACCAACTATGTTATAGTCTCAGACACCAACTATGTTATAGACTCAGACACCAACTATGTTATAGTCTCAGACACCAACTATGTTATAGTCTCAGACACCAACTGTGTTATAGACTCAGACACGAACTATGTTATAGACTCAGACACCAACTATGTTATAGACTCAGACACCAACTATGTTATAGTCTCAGACACCAACTATGTTATAGACTCAGACACCAACTATATTATAGTCTCAGACACCAACTATGTTATAGTCTCAGACACCAACTATGTTATAGTCTGAGACACCAACTATGTTATAGTGTGAGACACCAACTATGTTATAGTCTCAGACACCAACTATGTTATAGACTCAGAAACCAACTATGTTATAGACTCAGACACCAACTATGTTATAGTCTCAGACAGCAACTATGTTATAGACTCAGACACCAACTATGTTATAGTCTCAGACACCAACTATGTTATAGACTCAGACACCAACTATGTTATAGTCTCAGACACCAACTATGTTATAGTCTCAGACACCAACTATGTTATAGACTCAGACACCAACTATGTTATAGACTCAGACACCAACTATGTTATAGTCTCAGACACCAACTATATTATAGTCTCAGACACCAACTATGTTATAGACTCAGACACCAACTATGTTATAGACTCAGACACCAACAATGTTATAGACTCAGACACCAACTGTGTTATAGTCTCAGACACCAACTATGTTATAGACTCAGACACCAACTATGTTATAGTCTCAGACACCAACTATGTTATAGACTCAGACACTATGTTATACACTCAGACACCAACTATGTTATAGACTCAGACACCAACTATGTTATAGTCTCAGACACCAACTATGTTATAGTCTCAGACACCAACTATGTTATAGACTCAGACACCAACTATGTTATAGTCTCAGACACCAACTATGTTATAGACTCAGACACCAACTATGATATAGACTCAGACACCAACTATTTTATAGACTCAGACACCAACTATGTTATAGACTCAGACACCAACTATGTTATAGACTCAGACACCAACTATGTTATAGACTCAGACACCAACTATGTTATAGACTCAGACACCAACTATGTTATAGACTCAGACACCAACTATGTTATAGACTCAGACACCAACTATGTTATAGACTCAGACACCAACTATGTTATAGGCTCAGACACCAACTATGTTATAGACTCAGACACCAACTATGTTATAGACTCAGACACCAACTATGTTATAGACTCAGACACCAACTATGTTATAGACTCAGACACCAACTATGTTATAGACTCAGACACCAACTATGTTATAGACTCAGACACCAACTATGTTATAGTCTCAGACACCAACTATGTTATAGACTCAGATACCAACTATGTTATAGACTCAGACACCAACTATGTTATAGACTCAGACACCAACTATGTTATAGTCTCAGACACCAACTATGTTATAGACTCAGACACCAAATATGTTATAGTCTCAGACACCAACTATGTTATAGACTCAGACACCAACTATGTTATAGACTCAGACACCAACTATGTTATAGACTCAGACACCAACTATGTTATAGACTCAGACACCAACTATGTTATAGACTCAGACACCAACTATGTTATAGACTCAGACACCAACTATGTTATAGACTCAGACACCAACTATGTTATAGACTCAGACACCAACTATGTTATAGACTCAGACACCAACTATGTTATAGACTCAGACACCAACTATGTTATAGACTCAGACACCAACTATGTTATAGACTCAGACACCAACTATGTTATAGACTCAGACACCAACTATGTTATAGACTCAGACACCAACTATGTTATAGACTCAGACACCAACTATGTTATAGACTCAGACACCAACTATGTTATAGACTCAGACACCAACTATGTTATAGACTCAGACACCAACTATGTTATAGACTCAGACACCAACTATGTTATAGACTCAGACACCAACTATGTTATAGACTCAGACACCAACTATGTTATAGACTCAGACACCAACTATGTTATAGACTATGTTATAGACTCAGACACCAACTATGTTATAGACTCAGACACCAACTATGTTATAGACTCAGACACCAACTATGTTATAGACTCAGACACCAACTATAGTCTATAGTTATACTCAGACACCAACTATGTTATAGACTCAGACACCAACTATGTTATAGACTCAGACACCAACTATGTTATAGACTCAGACACCAACTATGTTATAGACTCAGACACCAACTATGTTATAGACTCAGACACCAACTATGTTATAGACTCAGACACCAACTATGTTATAGACTCAGACACCAACTATGTTATAGACTCAGACACCAACTATGTTATAGACTCAGACACCAACTATGTTATAGACTCAGACACCAACTATGTTATAGACTCAGACACCAACTATGTTATAGACTCAGACACCAACTATGTTATAGACTCAGACACCAACTATGTTATAGACTCAGACACCAACTATGTTATAGACTCAGACACCAACTATGTTATAGACTCAGACACCAACTATGTTATAGACTCAGACACCAACTATGTTATAGACTCAGACACCAACTATGTTATAGACTCAGACACCAACTATGTTATAGACTCAGACACCAACTATGTTATAGACTCAGACACCAACTATGTTATAGACTCAGACACCAACTATGTTATAGACTCAGACACCAACTATGTTATAGTCTCAGACACCAACTATGTTATAGACTCAGACACCAACTATGTTATAGTCTCAGACACCAACTATGTTATAGTCTCAGACACCAACTATGTTATAGTCTCAGACACCAACTATGTTATAGTCTCAGACACCAACTATGTTATAGTCTCAGACACCAACTATGTTATAGACTCAGACACCAACTATGTTATAGTCTCAGACACCAACTATGTTATAGTCTCAGACACCAACTATGTTATAGTCTGAGACACCAACTATGTTATAGTCTCAGACACCAACTATGTTATAGTCTCAGACACCAACTATGTTATAGTCTCAGACACCAACTATGTTATAGTCTCAGACACCAACTATGTTATAGTCTCAGACACCAACTATGTTATAGACTCAGACACCAACTATGTTATAGTCTCAGACACCAACTATGTTATAGTCTCAGACACCAACTATGTTATAGACTCAGACACCAACTATGTTATAGTCTCAGACACCAACTATGTTATAGTCTCAGACACCAACTATGTTATAGTCTCAGACACCAACTATGTTATAGACTCAGACACCAACTATGTTATAGACTCAGACACCAACTATGTTATAGTCTCAGACACCAACTATGTTATAGTCTCAGACACCAACTATGTTATAGTCTCAGACACCAACTCAGACACCAACTATGTTATAGTCTCAGACACCAACTATGTTATAGACTCAGACACCAACTATGTTATAGACTCAGACACCAACTATGTTATAGTCTCAGACACCAACTCAGACACCAACTATGTTATAGTCTCAGACACCAACTATGTTATAGTCTCAGACACCAACTATGTTATAGTCAGACACAAACTATGTTATAGTCTCAGACACCAACTATGTTATAGTCTCAGACACCAACTATGTTATAGTCTGAGACACCAACTATGTTATAGTCTGAGACACCAACTATGTTATAGACTCAGACACCAACTATGTTATAGTCTGAGACACCAACTATGTTATAGACTCAGACACCAACTATGTTATAGTCTCAGACACCAACTATGTTATAGTCTCAGACACCAACTATGTTATAGTCTCAGACACCAACTATGTTATAGTCTCAGACACCAACTATGTTATAGTCTCAGACACCAACTATGTTATAGACTCAGACACCAACTATGTTATAGTCTCAGACACCAACTATGTTATAGACTCAGACACCAACTATGTTATAGTCTCAGACACCAACTATGTTATAGTCTCAGACACCAACTATGTTATAGACTCAGACACCAACTATGTTATAGACTCAGACACCAACTATGTTATAGTCTCAGACACCAACTATGTTATAGACTCAGACACCAACTATGTTATAGTCTCAGACACCAACTATGTTATAGACTCAGACACCAACTATGTTATAGTCTCAGACACCAACTATGTTATAGACTCAGACACCAACTATGTTATAGACTCAGACACCAACTATGTTATAGACTCAGACACCAACTATGTTATAGTCTCAGACACCAACTATGTTATAGACTCAGACACCAACTATGTTATAGTCTCAGACACCAACTATGTTATAGACTCAGACACCAACTATGTTATAGTCTCAGACACCAACTATGTTATAGTCTCAGACACCAACTATGTTATAGTCTCAGACACCAACTATGTTATAGTCTCAGACACCAACTATGTTATAGTCTCAGACACCAACTATGTTATAGTCTCAGACACCAACTATGTTATAGTCTCAGACACCAACTATGTTATAGTCTCAGACACCAACTATGTTATAGACTCAGACACCAACTATGTTATAGTCTCAGACACCAACTATGTTATAGTCTCAGACACCAACTATGTTATAGTCTCAGACACCAACTATGTTATAGACTCAGACACCAACTATGTTATAGTCTCAGACACCAACTATGTTATAGTCTCAGACACCAACTATGTTATAGTCTCAGACACCAACTATGTTATAGTCTCAGACACCAACTATGTTATAGTCTCAGACACCAACTATGTTATAGTCTCAGACACCAACTATGTTATAGTCTCAGACACCAACTATGTTATAGACTCAGACACCAACTATGTTATAGTCTCAGACACCAACTATGTTATAGACTCAGACACCAACTATGTTATAGTCTCAGACACCAACTATGTTATAGTCTCAGACACCAACTATGTTATAGTCTCAGACACCAACTATGTTATAGTCTCAGACACCAACTATGTTATAGTCTCAGACACCAACTATGTTATAGTCTCAGACACCAACTATGTTATAGTCTCAGACACCAACTATGTTATAGTCTCAGACACCAACTATGTTATAGTCTCAGACACCAACTATGTTATAGTCTCAGACACCAACTATGTTATAGTCTCAGACACCAACTATGTTATAGTCTCAGACACCAACTATGTTATAGTCTCAGACACCAACTATGTTATAGTTCAGACACCAACTATGTTATAGTCTCAGACACCAACTATGTTATAGTCTCAGACACCAACTATGTTATAGTCTCAGACACCAACTATGTTATAGTCTCAGACACCAACTATGTTATAGTCTCAGACACCAACTATGTTATAGTCTCAGACACCAACTATGTTATAGTCTCAGACACCAACTATGTTATAGTCTCAGACACCAACTATGTTATAGTCTCAGACACCAACTATGTTATAGTCTCAGACACCAACTATGTTATAGTCTCAGACACCAACTATGTTATAGTCTCAGACACCAACTATGTTATAGACTCAGACACCAACTATGTTATAGTCTCAGACACCAACTATGTTATAGTCTCAGACACCAACTATGTTATAGTCTCAGACACCAACTATGTTATAGTCTCAGACACCAACTATGTTATAGTCTCAGACACCAACTATGTTATAGTCTCAGACACCAACTATGTTATAGTCTCAGACACCAACTATGTTATAGTCTCAGACACCAACTATGTTATAGTCTCAGACACCAACTATGTTATAGTCTCAGACACCAACTATGTTATAGTCTCAGACACCAACTATGTTATAGTCTCAGACACCAACTATGTTATAGTCTCAGACACCAACTATGTTATAGTCTCAGACACCAACTATGTTATAGTCTCAGACACCAACTATGTTATAGTCTCAGACACCAACTATGTTATAGTCTCAGACACCAACTATGTTATAGTCTCAGACACCAACTATGTTATAGTCTCAGACACCAACTATGTTATAGTCTCAGACACCAACTATGTTATAGTCTCAGACACCAACTATGTTATAGTCTCAGACACCAACTATGTTATAGTCTCAGACACCAACTATGTTATAGTCTCAGACACCAACTATGTTATAGTCTCAGACACCAACTATGTTATAGTCTCAGACACCAACTATGTTATAGTCTCAGACACCAACTATGTTATAGTCTCAGACACCAACTATGTTATAGTCTCAGACACCAACTATGTTATAGTCTCAGACACCAACTATGTTATAGTCTCAGACACCAACTATGTTATAGTCTCAGACACCAACTATGTTATAGTCTCAGACACCAACTATGTTATAGACTCAGACACCAACTATGTTATAGTCTCAGACACCAACTATGTTATAGTCTCAGACACCAACTATGTTATAGTCTCAGACACCAACTATGTTATAGACTCAGACACCAACTATGTTATAGTCTCAGACACCAACTATGTTATAGTCTCAGACACCAACTATGTTATAGTCTCAGACACCAACTATGTTATAGACTCAGACACCAACTATGTTATAGTCTCAGACACCAACTATGTTATAGTCTCAGACACCAACTATGTTATAGTCTCAGACACCAACTATGTTATAGTCTCAGACACCAACTATGTTATAGTCTCAGACACCAACTATGTTATAGACTCAGACACCAACTATGTTATAGACTCAGACACCAACTATGTTATAGTCTGAGACACCAACTATGTTATAGTCTCAGACACCAACTATGTTATAGTCTCAGACACCAACTATGTTATAGTCTCAGACACCAACTATGTTATAGTCTCAGACACCAACTATGTTATAGACTCAGACACCAACTATGTTATAGACTCAGACACCAACTATGTTATAGTCTGAGACACCAACTATGTTATAGTCTGAGACACCAACTATGTTATAGTCTCAGACACCAACTATGTTATAGTCTCAGACACCAACTATGTTATAGTCTCAGACACCAACTATGTTATAGACTCAGACACCAACTATGTTATAGACTCAGACACCAACTATGTTATAGTCTGAGACACCAACTATGTTATAGTCTCAGACACCAACTATGTTATAGTCTCAGACACCAACTATGTTATAGTCTCAGACACCAACTATGTTATAGTCTGAGACACCAACTATGTTATAGTCTCAGACACCAACTATGTTATAGTCTCAGACACCAACTATGTTATAGTCTCAGACACCAACTATGTTATAGTCTCAGACACCAACTATGTTATAGTCTCAGATACCAACTATGTTATAGTCTCAGACACCAACTATGTTATAGTCTCAGACACCAACTATGTTATAGTCTCAGACACCAACTATGTTATAGTCTCAGACACCAACTATGTTATAGTCTCAGACACCAACTATGTTATAGTCTCAGATACCAACTATGTTATAGTCTCAGACACCAACTATGTTATAGTCTCAGACACCAACTATGTTATAGTCTCAGACACCAACTATGTTATAGTCTCAGACACCAACTATGTTATAGTCTCAGACACCAACTATGTTATAGTCTCAGACACCAACTATGTTATAGTCTCAGACACCAACTATGTTATAGTCTCAGACACCAACTATGTTATAGTCTCAGACACCAACTATGTTATAGTCTCAGACACCAACTATGTTATAGTCTCAGACACCAACTATGTTATAGTCTCAGACACCAACTATGTTATAGTCTCAGACACCAACTATGTTATAGTCTCAGACACCAACTATGTTATAGTCTCAGACACCAACTATGTTATAGTCTCAGACACCAACTGTGTTATAGTCTCAGACACCAACTATGTTATAGTCTCAGACACCAACTATGTTATAGTCTCAGACACCAACTATGTTTAACTGCTTCCTCACGTTCACCCTGCATCTTACTCTCCCTTCCTCCCCTTCACGTTCACCCTGCATCTTACTCTCCCTTCCTCCCCTTCACGTTCACCCTGCATCTTACTCTCCCTTCCTCCCCTTCACGTTCACCCTGCATCTTACTCTCCCTTCCTCGCCTTCACGTTCACCCTGCATCTTACTCTCCCTTCCTCGCCTTCACGTTCACCCTGCATCTTACTCTCCCTTCCTCGCCTTCACGTTCACCCTGCATCTTACTCTCCCTTCCTCGCCTTCACGTTCACCCTGCATCTTACTCTCCCTTCCTCGCCTTCACGTTCACCCTGCATCTTACTCTCCCTTCCTCGCCTTCACGTTCACCCTGCATCTTACTCTCCCTTCCTCGCCTTCACGTTCACCCTGCATCTTACTCTCCCTTCCTCCCCTTCACGTTCACCCTGCATCTTACTCTCCCTTCCTCGCCTTCACGTTCACCCTGCATCTTACTCTCCCTTCCTCCCCTTCACGTTCACCCTGCATCTTACTCTCCCTTCCTCCCCTTCACGTTCACCCTGCATCTTACTCTCCCTTCCTCCCCTTCACGTTCACCCTGCATCTTACTCTCCCTTCCTCCCCTTCACGTTCACCCTGCATCTTACTCTCCCTTCCTCCCCTTCACGTTCACCCTGCATCTTACTCTCCCTTCCTCCCCTTCACGTTCACCCTGCATCTTACTCTCCCTTCCTCCCCTTCACGTTCACCCTGCATCTTACTCTCCCTTCCTCCCCTTCACGTTCACCCTGCATATTACTCTCCCTTCCTCCCCTTCACGTTCACCCTGCATATTACTCTCCCTTCCTCCCCTTCACGTTCACCCTGCATCTTACTCTACCTTCCTCGCCTTCACGTTCACCCTGCATCTTACTCTCCCTTCCTCCCCTTCACGTTCACCCTGCATCTTACTCTCCCTTCCTCCCCTTCACGTTCACCCTGCATCTTACTCTCCCTTCCTCCCCTTCAAGTTCACCCTGCATCTTACTCTCCCTTCCTCTCTGGGAACTTCCCAAGATATTCATATTTCCTCCTCCTCTCCTCTATGTACAAAAATTCACTTGACTACCACAATATTATGCTCTTAGAAGAGCTCACCATCCTCACGCTGTTGTAGTGTTCACTGATGGTTCAGAACCTCTTGATGGTAAGATAAGATAAGATAAGATTTCGTTCGGATTTTTAACCCCGGAGGGTTAGCCACCCAGGATAACCCAAGAAAGTCAGTGCGTCATCGAGGACTGTCTAACTTATTTCCATTGGGGTCCTTAATCTTGTCCCCCAGGATGCGACCCACACCAGTCGACTAACACCCAGGTACCTATTTGCTGCTAGGTGAACAGGACAACAGGTGTAAGGAAACGTGTCGAAATGTTTCCACCCGCCGGGAATCGAACCCGGGCCCTCCGTGTGTGAAGCGGGAGCTTTAGCCACCAGGCCACCGGGCCTGGTATGTGCTGGCTTCCCTGAAAGATAAGGCAAGGTCTTATACTAGACTTAGCCGGTATTGTAATGTCGTAAATCTCACTTCTATGATACACATTACGTCGAAGTCCGCCTCTTGCTTCCTCCTCTTCCCCTCCTTCCTATCCTTTTCCAGTTATTTCCATCCTTCCTTATCCTTTTCCTTCCCATCTTACGACAGCTCTCGTCGTCTTCGATTCGATTCGATAGTAGTTCGGATTTCCGAAGTGTATTGCATGTAGCTAAAAAATTCGACTTCTCTCATCCCCTTGTCCTTGGTATGCCACTTTTATTACATAACATTCATAGTAAGCAAAAGGATTTTTTTTTACTGGGTTCCTGGTCACGTTGATGTTCATGGCAATGATAAAGCAGACTCAGTCGCTCGGTCAACTATTCTTGTCCTGACTTTCCACAGACGTATACTTATCTCGGACTATTTTTTCAATGATCTCTCAAGAGCCTTGTACCAGCTGGCAACAACACTGGTTCAAGCTGAACCACAACAAACTCTTTTCTATCAGACTACGTTTAAGATTCTGGCCATCTTCTGCCCACTGCTGCATTGTTCAGAAGAGTGCACTCTCAAGTTTGCGTGTCCGACTCACGGGACTCACAGATGCATCTCTCGGTGAGGACTGTTAGGCCATACTGTAAGTCCACCATGTCTTAATAGACTGTCCTGTCTAATAGTAGGCATACAGAATTCACAATTCGGACATATACACTGCTCCTAAATACTTGCTCATTACTCTACCTGACATCCTCCCTTAAAGTCCTGTCTTGGACTCATACTCTCTGCGACTTTGATTTTATTAACTTTAATATACGTTTTACTCTTGCACTAACCAGTACCTTCACTAACCACCACAATAACAATAATAATAATAATAACGATAACAACAACAACAACAACAACAACAACAACAACAACAGGCCTATATGGCAGATGTACCTGGAATCTTCATGTAAAAATTCTTCAGCGGAGAACTGATAAGAGACTTCTCTTCCTCCCTCCCTTCCTCACTCTCCCTCCCTCCCACACTCTCCCTTCCTCCCACACCATCCCTCCCATCCTTGCTCTTTCCCCTTGTTTTATAAAACCTTCAACAATAGCGTCATTATGCATTCCCAGTCTCATAATGACTCTACATTATTATCTACTAATGTATATATGTTGTTAGATATACGTATAATGATATCCAAATTTCTCTTCTACTCTCTCTCTCTCTCTCCCTCCCTCCCCCCTGTGTATAATTTCTCTTGATTTAGAAAGACATATTTATTTGAAAACGTTTCGGTCCTGGGGCCTTAACCTCTTCTAACATACAGAAGTTAAAAAAAACAGTGTATATAGGCGGTTTCTATCACCAAGGTTTACATCAAAATATTCTCTTGTTCCAGCTCTGGGGTGACGGAGCTATCTCAAAAAAAAAAAAATTCCATATCTCCTGTGTATTAGATAGTCCACCTGACAGATGCTGTCAAGTGATAGTAACTGCAGCTCTGTTGGAAAGATAGTAACTGCAGCTCTGCTGGAAACATAGTAACTGCAACTCTGCTTGAAGGATAGTGACTGCAACTCTGCTTGAAGGATAGTGACCGCAGCTCTGCTGGAAGGATGGTAACTGCAGTTCTGCTGGAAGGATAGTAACTGCAGCTCTGCTGGAAGGATAGTAATTGCAGCTCTGCTGCAAGTTGTTAGGTAAGACACATATGCAACAGTTAGACAACTTTATTCCGAAACGTTTCGCCTACACAGTAGGCTTCTTCAGTCGAATACAGAAAGTAGGCAGGAACAGTAGAGATGTGAAGACGATGTAATCAGTCCATCACCCTTAAAGTCGTAGAATTTGAGGTTGTCAGTCCCTCGGCCTGGAGAAGTTCAGTTCCATAGTCAGGAACTATCTGAAGATCAAGCGACAGTGCGGAGACTTAAATACTGTCGGAAGGAGAGGTGCAGGGTAGTAGTAGTAGTAGTAATAGTAGTAGTGAGAGGCAACTGAGAGGTCATGTCCCTCTCAGATCCAACCCTTCTCACTTGAAAAGCTTGTTCAAGGTGTTTTCTGTACCAAGATGCCACGTGTTGCAGTGTCTGACAAGATGAACATCAAAATGGTATACAATACCGACAGGTTGTTAGGTAAGACACATATGCAACAGTTAGATAACTTTATTCCGAAACGTTTCGCCTACACAGTAGGCTTCTTCAGTCGAATACAGAAAGTAGGCCTACTGTGTAGGCGAAACGTATCGGAATAAAGTTGTCTAACTGTTGCATATGTGTCTTACCTAACAACCTGTCGGTATTGTATACCATTTTGATGTTCATCTTGTCAGACACTGCAACACGTGGCATCTTGGTACAGAAAACACCTTGAACAAGCTTTTCAAGTGAGAAGGGTTGGATCTGAGAGGGACATGACCTCTCAGTTGCCTCTCACTACTACTATTACTACTACTACTACTACCCTGCACCTCTCCTTCCGACAGTATTTAAGTCTCCGCACTGTCGCTTGATCTTCAGATAGTTCCTGACTATGGAACTGAACTTCTCCAGGCCGAGGGACTGACAACCTCAAATTCTACGACTTTAAGGGTGATGGACTGATTACATCGTCTTCACATCTCTACTGTTCCTGCCTACTTTCTGTATTCGACTGAAGAAGCCTACTGTGTAGGCGAAACGTTTCGGAATAAAGTTGTCTAACTGTTGCATATGTGTCTTACCTAACAACCTGTCGGTATTGTATACCATTTTGATGTTCAGCTCTGCTGCAGTTACTGTCCTGAAGCTGGCGTAGCAGATGAACATTTAATGGAATACAGGCTGACACTGTTGAAGTCTCCCAGCCCAGGCTGACACTACTAAAGTCTCCGAGCCCAGGCTGACACTACTGAAATCTCCCAGCTTAGTCTGACACTACTGAAGTCTCCCAGCTTAGGCTGACACTACTGAAGTCTTCCAGCTCAGATTGGCACTGCTGAAGTCTCCCAATTCAGGTTGGTATTGCTGAAGTCTCCCAACTCAAGCTGACACTACTGGAGTCTCCCAGCTCAGACTGACGCACACGGTCTAACCCTGCATGACATACAATACAACATGACAGTTCTCTATCCTGGCACTTGTGGCTGACGTTTCTAGGCTGAGACTTATGGCTAACGTTTCTAGGCTGACACCTTTGGACAACGTTGTTTGGCTGACAACTCTGGTGTCAGGAGACTTTCTCACAATTTATAATTCCTGAGACTTAATAACCTATTTACTGCTGGGTAAACAGGGGCAGCAGGTGTAAGGGGACTAACATCTGGGTTCCTAATTACTGTTGGGTAAACAAGGGCAGCAGGTGCAAGGGGACTAACATCTGGGTTCCTAATTACTGTTGGGTAAACAAGGGCAGCAGGTGTAACGGGACTAACACCGAAAGATGTTAGTCCCTTACACCTGCATGGTATCATGAAATAGGAAGACGACACCAGTGGTGTGACAGGTCTGGTCCGAGACAGTGGTGTGATTGTCAGAGTTTCCCACCACCTGAAACAGTCAAAGAAAATGGGCAAGTTTCTGGTGACTCATAGAGAATGGTGAGCCATTCTCTGTAAACCACCACAAACTTACCCATTTTCTTCGACTTTCTGGTGGTGGGACACTCTGGCAAACACACCAATGGCTCGGACTACAACATAAATACATAGATAGATTTTGTTCAGATTTTTAACCCCGGAGGGTTAGCTACCCAGGATAACCCAAGAAAGGCAGTGCGTCATCGAGGGACTGTCTGCTTTATTTTCATTGGGGTCCTCAATCTTTTCCCCCAGGATGCGACCCACACCAGTCGACTAACACCCAGGTACCTACTTGCTAGGTGAACAAGACAACAGGTTTAAGGTAACGCGTCGAATGTTTCCACCTCGCCGGGAATCGTACTGGGACCCTCTGGGATCTGGATGAATGGAAAAAGTGTTGTGTACTTTGATACAGAGTGTGCAGGTTTGAGTCCGGCTGTAGACTGAGAAATAATATTTGTTAAAAAGCTTGCCCGTTTGTGAATTGTTAGCATGGTGACTTGTCAACTCACCATCAATGTCGATTTCGTCAAGCATGACCCTCAGTTCCTCCTCAGTGGCAAACTGACCCAAGTTCCTCATAAACTGACCCAGTTCTTGCTTAGTAATCGTTCCATCACCGTCCTTGTCGAAGAGTCGGAACGCCTCCCTCAGTTCTGTCAACAATAGAATAGCAGTTACCAACAGGATGATAGATAGTATGATTACTATTACATTTATGGGAAAGTGTAAGGCAGTAAGATGGCTGTTCACATCTCTGGGTGGCATTTAGTGGATCTAAGATTGAGCCTTGACCAGTCCCTGTCCTGGAAGACCTACCATCCCATTTCAGTCCATCCTGAACCATTATCAGGTTCACTTGCTACTTGATAATGGTTCATGATGAACCAAAACTCGGTCCAGTTTTTATTTAAAACTTGTGAGTTAGTTCTGAACTGTTCCAGTCACAGTATTTTGGATATTATTAATTTAAATCTACACAAGACCATTCAGATATCTACTTCAACTTCCTACAATGACTGCACAAACACATAGAACGTAACCCAACTGTCCCATATGTTATTAACTTCACATAGTGAATCCTCGCAATACAAAGCAGTTTTCTGAAACATAATTAGTAAGTGAGGAACTAGACACATGCTACTGCATTCGTATCTGTTGCAATCCTTTATTGACACCGTTTCGCCCATGAGGTGGACCTTTTACAAGTGACAGTGTTCTCAATAATGAATTGGATTTTACTTTCTGTCTTTTATACTATCATGTCGATACTTTATACCATTTCTGTTCATAAGACGTCTTATGAAAGTCTACTGTATTTAATTAAGATGAGTGGTTATTGTGAAGGCAAAGTTGTGTATAACTGTAGACTTTCTGAATGCACAACTGTCACTCATCTCTAGACAAACATTGTATCATGCTAAAATAAAATTATTATTATTATTATTATTATTATTATTATTATTATTATTATTATTATTATTAAAGTTACACATGATTATTCAACTAAGACTAAACCAAGACACCAACTAAGATAATTTACCTCATTGCATATCTTTTATTTTCTATATGATCTAGACACATAGAGTTTATAATATATATCAATGGTATTTAGTACCAACAAGAGGATGAATTAGACACATGTTCAACATCTATGTATCTTTATTTTGTGGATGTTTTGCCACCCAGTGGCTTTATCAGTACTCTGCCTGGATATGGTGTAAAGACTGTAGATATAAAGCTAAAGCTCCCGGTTCACACACGGAGGGCCAGGGTTCGATTCCCGGCGGGTGGAAACATTTCGACACGTTTCCTTACACCTGTTGTTGTCCTGTTCACCTAGCAGCAAATAGGTACCTGGGTGTTAGTCGACTGGTGTGGGTTGCATCCTGGGGGACAAGATTAAGGACCCCAATGGAAATAAGTTAGACAGTCCTCGATGACGCACTGACTTTCTTGGGTTATCCTGGGTGGCTAACCCTCCGGGGTTAAAAATCCGAACGAAATCTTATCTTATCTTATCTTAAGACAGTGGAAGACGAGGTTATCAGTCCTTCAGCCTAAGAACAGGTGATTCTTGTAGAATCTGAAGCATAGGCTGGTAGGTATAATATTTGTCAGGAAACAGGACAAGTGATTCCTGACGCGGGTATAAGTCATGTGATGACCCACTCTTAGTCATCTGACGGAGGCCTTCCTCTGGCTTACCGGTCCACGTCTCTAAAACTCATATTATACTATTAAAGTATAACATAGTATGCACAGGCAGGAAGATTGGTGCTTATATACTGTCGTCAAGTGAGATGCAGGAGACCAAGATATTGCCACTGGTAGCTGATACCTGGAGATACCTGGAGAGGGTTCCGGGGGTCAACACCCCGCGGCCTGCTCCGTAACCAGGCCAGACCTCATGGTGGATCAGTGCCTGATAAACCAGGCTGTTACTGTTGGCCGCACGCAACCCGAAGTACGAACCATAGCCCGGCTGGTCAGGTACTGACTTTAGGTGCCTGTCCAGCGCTTTCTTGAAGACAGCCAGGAGTCTATTGGTAATCCCACTTATGTATGCTGGAAGGCAGTTGAACAGTCTTGGGCCCCCTGTGGTGATGTCCTCTGTAGCACCAAAAGCTCCAGCTGCGGGTCATCATATGAGTGAGTCCAGCGTCAGGAAACACTTTTCCTGTTTCCTGACAAACCTTACCTAACCTAACCTGACAAACCTTACCTAACCTAACCTGACAAACCTTACCTAACCTAACCTGACAAACCTTACCTAACCTAACCTGGAGAGTTTACCTGGAGAGAGTTCCGGGGGTCAACGCCCCCGCGGCCTGGTCTGTGACCAGGCCTCCTGGTGGATCAGAGCCTGATCAACCAGGCTGTTACTGCTGGCTGCACGCAAACCAACGTACGAGCCACAGCCCGGCTGGTCAGGAACCGACTTTAGGTGTTTGTCCAGTGCCAGCTTGAAGACTGCCAGGGGTCTGTTGGTAATCCCCCTTATGTATGCTGGGAGGCAGTTGAACAGTCTCGGGCCCCTGACACTTATTGTATGGTCTCTTAACGTGCTCGTGACACCCCTGCTTTTCATTGGGGGGATGGTGCATCGTCTGCCAAGTCTTTTGCTTTCGTAGTGAGTGATTTTCGTGTGCAAGTTCGGTACTAGTCCCTCTAGGATTTTCCAGGTGTATATAATCATGTATCTCTCCCGCCTGCGTTCCAGGGAATACAGGTTTAGGAACCTTAAGCGCTCCCAGTAATTGAGGTGTTTTATCTCCGTTATGCGCGCCATGAAGGTTCTCTGTACATTTTCTAGGTCAGCAATTTCACCTGCCTTGAAAGGTGCAGTTAGTGTGCAGCAATATTCCAGCCTAGATAGACCAAGTGACCTGAAGAGTGTCATCATGGGCTTGGCCTCCCTAGTTTTGAAGGTTCTCATTATCCATCCTGTCATTTTTCTAGCAGATGCGATTGATGCAATGTTATGGTCCTTGAAGGTGAGATCCTCCGACATGATCACTCCCAGGTCTTTGACGTTGGTGTTTCGCTCTATTTTGTGGCCAGAATTTGTTTTGTACTCTGATGAAGATTTAATTTCCTCATGTTTACCATATCTGAGTAATTGAAATTTCTCATCGTTGAACTTCATATTGTTTTCTGCAGCCCACTGAAAGATTTGGTTGATGTCTGCCTGGAGCCTTGCAGTGTCTGCAATGGAAGACACTGTCATGCAGATTCGGGTGTCATCTTCAAAGGAAGACACGGTGCTGTGGCTGACATCCTTGTCTATGTCGGATATGAGGATGAGGAACAAGATGGGAGCGAGTACTGTGCCTTGTGGAACAGAGCTTTTCACCGTAGCTGCCTCGGACTTTACTCTGTTGACGACTACTCTCTGTGTTCTGTTAGTGAGGAAATTATAGATCCATCGACCGACTTTTCCCGTTATTCCTTTAGCACGCATTTTGTGCGCTATTACGCCATGGTCACACTTGTCGAAGGCTTTTGCAAAGTCTGTATATATTACATCTGCATTATTTTTGTCTTCTAGTGCATCTAGGACCTTGTCGTAGTGATCCAATAGTTGAGACAGACAGGAGCGACCTGTTCTAAACCCATGTTGCCCTGGGTTGTGTAACTGATGGGTTTCTAGATGAGTGGTGATCTTGCTTCTTAGGACCCTTTCAAAGATTTTTATGATATGGGATGTTAGTGCTATCGGTCTGTAGTTCTTTGCTGTTGCTTTACTGCCCCCTTTGTGGAGTGGGGCTATGTCTGTTGTTTTTAGTAACTGTGGGACGACCCCCGTGTCCATGCTCCCTCTCCATAGGATGGAAAAGGCTCGTGATAGGGGCTTCTTGCAGTTCTTGATGAACACGGAGTTTCATGAGTCTGGCCCTGGGGCAGAGTGCATAGGCATGTCATTTATCGCCTGTTCGAAGTCATTTGGCGTCAGGATAACATCGGATAGGCTTGTGTTAACCAAATTCTGAGGCTCTCTCATAAAAAATTCATTTTGATCTTCGACTCTCAGTCTGGTTAGCGGCTTGCTAAAAACTGAGTCATATTGGGACTTGAGTAGCTCACTCATTTCCTTGCTGTCATCTGTGTAGGACCCATCTTGTTTAAGTAGAGGCCCAATACTGGACGTTGTTCTCGACTTTGATTTGGCATAGGAGAAGAAATACTAAAATACCTAAATCTGCTACATCGTGGAATCTTGGTTAACAAACAGGTCCTTTGGGATATAAGTTGCCAAATTTAGATGGAAAAAAAAAACTGAACACGAAAAACTGGGCTATAGACTTACAATTTTGGAGATTTTTTGTGCAGGTTCTCAGTATTAGTTTAAATGATACATGTAATATAGTGCCAGTGAGCCAGGAGACAGTGCCTGCCCTCAGGCACTAATATAGTGCCAGTAAGTCAGGAGACTGTGCCTGCCCTCAGGCACTAATATAGTGCCAGTGAGCCAGGAGACAGTGCCTGCCCTCAGGCACTAATATAGTGCCAGTAAGTCAGGAGACTGTGCCTGCCCTCAGGCACTAATATAGTGCGAGTGAGCCAGGAAACAGTGCCTGCCCTCAGGCACTAATATAGTGCCAGTGAGCCAGGAAACAGTGCCTGCCCTCAGGCACTAATATAGTGCCAGTGAGCCAGGAAACAGTGCCTGCCCTCAGGCACTAATATAGTGCCAGTGAGCCAGGAAACAGTGCCTGCCCTCAGGCACTAATATAGTGCCAGTGAGCCAGGAGACAGTGCCTGCCCTCAGGCACTAATATAGTGCCAGTGAGCCAGGAGACAGTGCCTGCCCTCAGGCACTAATATAGTGCCAGTGAGCCAGGAGACAGTGCCTGCCCTCAGGCACTAATATAGTGCCAGTGAGCCAGGAGACAGTGCCTGCCCTCAGGCACTAATACAGTGCCAGTGAGTCAAGAGACAGTGCCTGCCCTCAGGCACTAATATAGTGACAGTGAGCCAGGAGACAGTGCCTGCCCTCAGGCACTAATACAGTGCCAGTGAGTCAAGAGACAGTGCCTGCCCTCAGGCACTAACACAGTGCCAGTGAGTCAAGAGACAGTGCCTGCCCTCAGGCACTAATATAGTGCCAGTGAGCCAGGAGACAGTGCCTGCCCTCAGGCACTAATATAGTGCCAGTAAGTCAGGAGACAGTGCCTGCCCTCAGGCACTAATATAGTGCCAGTGAGCCAGGAGACAGTGCCTGCCCTCAGGCACTAATATAGTGCCAGTGAGCCAGGAGACAGTGCCTGCCCTCAGGCACTAATACAGTGCCAGTGAGTCAAGAGACAGTGCCTGCCCTCAGGCACTAATATAGTGACAGTAAGCCAGGAGACAGTGCCTGCCCTCAGGCACTAATGAAGGCTGATGACTCTTCCAGTGACCGCCATTACGGGGATTCCAACTGGTAATCTGATCATTTATCTTCTTAATTAATAAACTTCAGAAGAAGACGCGGGGAAAACATGTCGGAAGAAATTAAAATAAACGATGTTGATATTATAGAATTTTGTTGTGATTAAACTGTTGGTATTAAACGATATTGTTGGTATTAAACTACTGGTATTAAACTGTTGGTATTAAACGATATTGTTGGTATTAAACTACTGGTATTAAACTGTTGGTATTAAACGATATTGGTGGCACTCAGTTACAGTGTTACCAGTACCAGTACACCTAGTACAGTGTTACCAGTACCAGTACACCTAGTACAGTGTTACCAGTACCAGTACACCTAGTACAGTGTTACCAGTACACCTAGTACCGTGTTACCAGTCCCAGTACACCTAGTACAGTGTTACCAGTACCAGTACACCTAGTACCGTGTTACCAGTACCAGTACACCTAGTACAGTGTTACCAGTACCAGTACACCTAGTACCGTGTTAGCAGTCCCAGTACACCTAGTACAGTGTTACCAGTACCAGTACACCTAGTACAGTGTTACCAGTACCAGTACACTTAGTACAGTGTTACCAGTACCAGTACACCTAGTACAGTGTTTCCAGTACCAGTACACCTAGTACAGTGTTACCAGTACCAGTACACCTAGTACAGTGTTACCAGTACACCTAGTACAGTGTTACCAGTACCAGTACACCTAGTACAGTGTTACCAGTACACCTAGTACAGTGTTACCAGTACCAGTACACTTAGTACAGTGTTACCAGTACCAGTACACCTAGTACAGTGTTTCCAGTACCAGTACACCTAGTACAGTGTTACCAGAACCAGTACACCTAGTACAGTGTTACCAGAACCAGTACACCTAGTACAGTGTTACCAGTACAAGTACACCTAGAACAGTGTTACCAGTACCAGTACACCTAGTACAGTGTTGCCAATACCAGTACACCTAGTACAGTGCTGCCAGTATCAGTACACCTAGTACAGTGTTTCAAGTACCAGTACACCTAGTACAGTGCTACCAGTACCAGTACACCTAGTACAGTGTTACCAGTACCAGTACACCTGGAACAGTGTTACCAGTACCAGTACACCTAGTACAGTGCTACCAGTACCAGTACACCTAGAACAGTGTTACCAGTATCAGTACACCTAGTACAGTGTTACCGGTACCATTACACCTAGTACAGTGTTACCAGTACCAGCACACCTAGTACAGTGTTACCAGTACACCTAGTACAGTGTTACCAGTACATCTAGAACAGTGTTACCAGTACCAGTACACCTAGTACAGTGTTACCAGTACCAGTACACCTAGTACAGTGTTACCAGTACCAGTACACCTAGTACAGTGTTACCAGTACCAGTACACCTAGAACAGTGTTACCAGTACCAGTACACCTAGTACAGTGTTACCAGTACCAGTACCAGTACACCTAGGACAGTGTTACCAGTACTAGTACACCTAGTACAGTGTTACCAGTACCAGTACACCTAGTACAGTGTTACCAGTACCAGTACACCTAGTACAGTGTTACCAGTACCAGTACACCTAGTACAGTATTACCAGTACCAGTTCCAGTACACCTAGTACAGTGTTACCAGTACTAGTACACCTAGTACAGTGTTACCAGTACCAGTACACCTAGTACAGTGTTACCAATACCAGTACACCTAGTACAGTGTTACCAGTACCAGTACACTTAGTACAGTGTTACCAGTACCAGTACACCTAGTACAGTGTTACCAGTACCAGTACACCTAGAACAGTGGTACCAGTACGAGTACATCTAGTACAGTGTTGCCAGAACCAGTACACCTAGTACAGTGTTACCAGTACAAGTACACCTAGTACAATGTTACCAGTACCAGTACACCTAGTACAGTGTTGCCAGTACCAGTACACCTAGTACAGTGTTACCAGTGTCAGTACACCAAGTACAGTGTTACCAGTACCAGTACACCTAGTACAGTGTTACCAGTAAGAGTACACCTAGTACAGTGTTACCAGTACCAGTACACCTAGTACAATGTTACCAGTACCAGTACACCTAGTACAGTGTTACCAGTGCCAGTACACTTAGTACAGTGTTACCAGTACCAGTACACCTAGTACAGTGTTACCAGTACCAGTACACCTAGAACAGTGATGTACTGTACTAGATGTACTGGTACCAGTACCAGTACATCTAGTACAGTGTTACCAGAACCAGTACACCTAGTACAGTGTTACCAGTACAAGTACACCTAGTACAGTGTTACCAGTACCAGTACACCTAGTACAGTGTTACCAGTACCAGTACACCTAGTATAGTGTTACCAGTACCAGTACACCTAGTACAGTGTTACCAGTACACCTAGTACCGTGTTATCAGTGCCAGTACACCTAGTACAGTGTTACCAGTACCAGTACACCTAGTACCGTGTTACCAGTACCAGTACACCTAGTACCGTGTTACCAGTACCAGTACACCTAGTACAGTGTTACCAGTACACCTAGTACAGTGTTACCAGTACCAGTACACCTAGTACAGTGTTACCAGTACCAGTACACCTAGTACAGTGTTACCAGTACCAGTACACCTAGTACAGTGTTACCAGTACACCTAGTACAGTGTTACCAGTGCACCTAGTACAGTGTTACCAGTACACCTAGTACAGTGTTACCAGTACCAGTACACCTAGTACAGTGTTACCAGTACACCTAGTACAGTGTTACCAGTACCAGTACACCTAGTACAGTGTTACCAGTACACCTAGTACAGTGTTACCAGTACACCTAGTACAGTGTTACCAGTGCACCTAGTACAGTGTTACCAGTACACCTAGTACAGTGTTACCAGTACCAGTACACCTAGTACAGTGTTACCAGTACACCTAGTACAGTGTTACCAGTACCATTACACCTAGTACAGTGTGACCAGTACACCTAGTACAGTGTTACCAGTACCAGTACACCTAGTACAGTGTTACCAGTACCAGTACACCTAGTACAGTGTTACCAGTACCAGTACACCTAGTGCAGTGTTACCAGTACACTTAGTACAGTGTTACCAGTACACCTAGTACAGTGTTACCAGTACTAGTACACCTAGTACAGTGTTACCAGTACACCTAGTACAGTGTTACCAGTGCACCTAGTACAGTGTTACCAGTACACCTAGTACAGTGTTACCAGTACCAATACACCTAGTACAGTGTTACCAGTACACCTAGTACAGTGTTACCAGTACCAGTACACCTAGTACAGTGTTACCAGTACCAGTACACCTAGTATAGTGTTACCAGTACCAGTACACCTAGTACAGTGTTACCAGTACACCTAGTACCGTGTTACCAGTGCCAGTACACCTAGTACAGTGTTACCAGTACCAGTACACCTAGTACCGTGTTACCAGTACCAGTACACCTAGTACCGTGTTACCAGTACCAGTACACCTAGTACAGTGTTACCAGTACACCTAGTACAGTGTTACCAGTACCAGTACACCTAGTACAGTGTTACCAGTACACCTAGTACAGTGTTACCAGTACCAGTACACCTAGTGCAGTGTTACCAGTACACTTAGTACAGTGTTACCAGTACCAGTACACCTAGTACAGTGTTACCAGTACCAGTACACCTAGTACAGTGTTACCAGTACACCTAGTACAGTGTTACCAGTGCACCTAGTACAGTGTTACCAGTACACCTAGTACAGTGTTACCAGTACCAGTACACCTAGTACAGTATTACCAGTACACCTAGTACAGTGTTACCAGTACCAGTACACCTAGTACAGTGTTACCAGTACACCTAGTACAGTGTTACCAGTACACCTAGTACAGTGTTACCAGTACACCTAGTACAGTGTTACCAGTACACCTAGTACAGTGTTACCAGTACCACTACACCTAGTACAGTGTTACCAGTACACCTAGTACAGTGTTACCAGTACACCTAGTACAGTGTTGCCAGTACACCTAGTACAGTGTTACCAGTACACCTAGTACAGTGTTACCAGTACCAGTACAACTAGTACAGTGTTACCAGTACACCTTGTACAGTGTTACCAGTACACCTAGTACAGTGTTACCAGTACCAGTACACCTAGTACAGTGTTACCAGTACACCTAGTACAGTGTTACCAGTACACCTAGTACAGTGTTACCAGTATACCTAGTACAGTGTTACCAGTACACCTAGTACAGTGTTACCAGTACACCTAGTACAGTGTTACCAGTACACCTAGTACAGTGTTACCAGTACACCTAGTACAGTATTACCAGTATACCTAGTACAGTGTTACCAGTGCACCTAGTACAGTGTTACCAGTACACCTAGTACAGTGTTACCAGTACACCTAGTACAGTGTTACCAGTACACCTAGTACAGTGTTACCAGTACACCTAGTACAGTGTTACCAGTACACCTAGTACAGTGTTACCATTACACCTAGTACAGTGTTACCAGTATACCTAGTACAGTGTTACCAGTACCAGTACACCTAGTACAGTGTTACCAGTACACCTAGTACAGTGTTACCAGTACATCTAGTACAGTGTTACCAGTACACCTAGTACAGTGTTACCAGTATACCTAGTACAGTGTTACCAGTACACCTAGTACAGTGTTACCAGTACACCTAGTACAGTGTTACCAGTACCAAGAACTCTACAACAATGGTGGTGGTATCAGGTACAGTGGTGTACCACTGAACTTGCTGTAGCTTCAGTGGTTGTGGGAAGATACAGTGTCAGTCACAATTGGTGCTGCTGATACAGACATGTCACAGAAGTCTTCTTTGCAAAATTTTGTTATTCTAGTGGCACAGAGGTATAGCCTTGGATCTGCTGAATGACAAAATTATGGTTCGAGTCCCTGTCAGTTTCTGTCTCCAGACTCATCGCAGACAAGCGATACAACGAGAGGAGTTGAATGATAGCTCTAGGCCTCTCGTATTGTAATCAACACATCATCAAGAGCTTGCAATGTTGCAGAAAAGAGGAGGAGGTGCAAGCAAATACTATCACAGGAAGTACCTTTGATCCACGTACGAATGGCCAAGAGCTATCATTGAACTGCTCTCGTGTTGTGTGTGTGTGTGTGTGTGTGTGTGTGTGTGTGTGTGTGTGTGTGTGTGTGTGTGTGTGTGTGTGTGTGTGTGTGTGTGTGTGTGTGTGTGTGTGTGGGTGTGTGTGTGTGTGTGTGTACTCACCTAGTTGTACTCACCTAGTTGAGGTTGCAGGGGTCGAGTCCGAGCTCCTAGCCCCGCCTCTTCACTGATCGCTACTAGGTCACTCTCCCTGAACCGTGAGCTTTATCATACCTCTGCTTAAAGCTATGTATGGATCCTGCCTCCACTACATCGCTTCCCAAACTATTCCACTTACTGACTACTCTGTGGCTGAAGAAATACTTCCTAACATCTCTGTGATTCATCTGTGTCTTCAACTTCCAACTGTGTCCCATTGTTACTGTGTCCAATCTCTGGAACATCCTGTCTTTGTCCACCTTGTCAATTCCTCTCAGTATTTTGTATGTCGTTATCATGTCCCCCCAATCTATCCTGTCCTCCAGTGTCGTCAGGTCGATTTCCCTTAACCTCTCCTCGTAGGACATACCTTTTAGCTCTGGGACTAGTCTTGTTGCAAACCTTTGCACTTTCTCTAGTTTCTTTACGTGCTTGGCTAGGTGTGGGTTCCAAACTGGTGCCGCATACTCCAATATGGGCCTAACGTACACGGCGTACAGGGTCCTGAACGATTCCTTATTAAGATGTCGGAATGCTGTTCTGAGGTTTGCTAGGCGCCCATATGCTGCAGCAGTCATTTGGTTGATGTGCGCTTCAGGAGATGTGCCTGGTGTTATACTCACCCCAAGATCTTTTTCCTTGAGTGAGGTTTGTAGTCACTGGCCCCCTAGACTGTACTCCGTCTGCGGTCTTCTTTGCCTTTCCTCAATCTTCATAACTTTGCATTTAGTGGGGTTGAACTCCAGGAGCCAGTTGCTGGACCAGGTCTGCAGCCTGTCCAGATCCCTTCGTAGTTCTGCCTGGTCTTCGATCGAGTGAATTCTTCTCATCAACTTCACGTCATCTGCAAACAGGGACACCTCAGAGTTTATTCCTTCCGTCATGTGGTTCACAAATACCAGAAACAGCACTGGTCCTAGGACTGACTCCTGTGGGACCCCGCTGGTCACAGGTGCCCACTCTGACACCTCGCCACGTACCATGATCCGCTGCTGTCTTCCTGTCAAGTATTCCCTGATCCATTGTAGTGCCTTCCTTGTTATCCCTGCTTGGTCCTCCAGTTTTTGCACTAATATCCTGTGTGGAACAGTGTCAAATGCCTTCTTGCAGTCCAAGAAAATGCAATCCACCCACCCCTCTCTCTCTTGTCTTACTGATGTCACCATGTCATAGAACTCCAGTAGGTTTGTGACACAGGATTTCCCGTCCCTGAGACCATGTTGGCTGCTGTTGATGAGATCATTCCTTTCTAGATGTTCCACCACTCTTCTCCTGATAATCTTCTCCATGATTTTGCATACTATACATGTCAGTGACACTGGTCTGTAGTTTAGTGCTTCATGTCTGTGTGTGTGTGTGTGTGTGTGTGTGAGTGTGTGTGTGTGTGTGTGTGTGTGTGTGTGTGTGTGTGTGTGTGTGTACTCACCTAGTTGTACTCACCTAGTTGAGGTTGCGGGGGTCGAGTCCGAGCTCCTGGCCCCGCCTCTTCACTGATCGCTACTAGGTCACTCTCCCTGAGCCGTGAGCTTTATCATACCTCTGCTTAAAGCTATGTATGGATCCTGCCTCCACTACATCGCTTCCCAAACTATTCCACTTACTGACTACTCTGTGGCTGAAGAAATACTTCCTAACATCCCTGTGATTCATCTGTGTCTTCAGCTTCCAACTGTGTCCCCTTGTTACTGTGTCCAATCTCTGGAACATCCTGTCTTTGTCCACCTTGTCAATTCCTCTCAGTATTTTGTATGTCGTTATCATGTCCCCCCTATCTCTCCTGTCCTCCAGTGTCGTCAGGTTGATTTCCCTTAACCTCTCCTCGTAGGACATACCTCTTAGCTCTGGGACTAGTCTTGTTGCAAACCTTTGCACTTTCTCTAGTTTCTTCACGTGCTTGGCTAGGTGTGGGTTCCAAACTGGTGCCGCATACTCCAATATGGGCCTAACATACACGGTGTACAGGGTCCTGAATGATTCCTTATTAAGATGTCGGAATGCTGTTCTGAGGTTTGCTAGGCGCCCATATGCTGCAGCAGTTATTTGGTTGATGTGCGCTTCAGGAGATGTGCCTGGTGTTATACTCACCCCAAGATCTTTTTCCTTGAGTGAGGTTTGTAGTCTCTGACCCTCTAGACTGTACTCCGTCTGCGGCCTTCTTTGCCCTTCCCCAATCTTCATGACTTTGCACTTGGTGGGATTGAACTCCAGGAGCCAATTGCTGGACCAGGTCTGCAGCCTGTCCAGATCCCTTTGTAGTTCTGCCTGGTCTTCGATCGAGTGAATTCTTCTCATCAACTTCACGTCATCTGCAAACAGGGACACCTCAGAGTCTATTCCTTCCGTCATGTCGTTCACAAATACCAGAAACAGCACTGGTCCTAGGAGTGACCCCTGCGGGACCCCGCTGGTCACAGGTGCCCACTCTGACACCTCGCCACGTACCATGACTCGCTGCTGTCTTCCTGACAAGTATTCCCTGATCCATTGTAGTGCCTTCCCTGTTATCCCTGCTTGGTCCTCCAGTTTTTGCAAGAAAATGCAATCCACCCACCCCTCTCTCTCTTGTCTTACTGCTGTCACCATGTCATAGAACTCCAGTAGGTTTGTGACACAGGATTTCCCGTCCCTGAAACCATGTTGGCTGCTGTTGATGAGATCATTCCTTTCTAGGTGTTCCACCACTCTTCTCCTGATAATCTTCTCCATGATTTTGCATACTATACATGTCAGTGACACTGGTCTGTAGTTTAATGCTTCATGTCTGTCTCCTTTTTTAAAGATTGGGACTACATTTGCTGTCTTCCATGCCTCAGGCAATCTCCCTGTTTCGATAGATGTATTGAATATTGTTGTTAGGGGTACACATAGCGCCTCTGCTCCCTCTCTCAATACCCATGGGGAGATGTTATCTGGCCCCATTGCCTTTGAGGTATCTAGCTCACTCAGAAGCCTCTTCACTTCTTCCTCGATTGTGTGCACTGTGTCCAGCACTTGGTGGTGTGCCCCACCTCTCCGTCTTTCTGGAGTCCCTTCTGTCTCCTCTGTGAACACTTCTTTGAATCTCTTGTTGAGTTCTTCACATACTTCACGGTCATTTCTTGTTGTCTCTCCTCCTTCCTTCCTTAGCCTGATTACCTGGTCCTTGACTGTTGTTTTCCTCCTGATGTGGCTGTACAACAGTTTCGGGTCAGATTTGGCTTTCGCTGCTATGTCATTTTCATATTGTCTTTGGGCCTCCCTTCTTATCTGTGCATATTCGTTTCTGGCTCTACGACTGTTCTCCTTATTCTCCTGGGTCCTTTGCCTTCTATATTTCTTCCATTCCCTAGCACACTTGGTTTTTGCCTCCCTGCACCTTTGGGTAAACCATGGGCTCATCCTGACTTTTTCATTAATCCTGTTACCCTTGGGTACAAACCTCTCCTCAGCCTCCTTGCATTTTGTTGCTACATATTCCATCATCTCATTAACTGGCTTCCCTGCCAGTTCTCTGTCCCACTGAACCCCGTTCAGGTAGTTCCTCATTCCTGTGTAGTCCCCTTTCTTGTAGTTTGGCTTCATTCGTCCTGGCCTTCCTGCTTCTCCCTCCACTTGTAGCTCTACTGTGTATTCGAAGCTTAAAACCACATGGTCACTGGCCCCAAGGGGTCTTTCATATGTGATGTCCTCGATATCTGCACTACTCAAGGTGAATACTAAGTCCAGCCTTGCTGGTGTACTCACCTATTTGTACTCACCTATTTGTGGTTGCAGGGGTCGAGTCATAGCTCCTGGCCCCGCCTCTTCACTGATTGCTACTAGGTCCTCTCTCTCCCTGCTACATGAGCTTTATCATACCTCGCCTTAAAACTATGTATGGTTCCCGCCTCCACTACTTCACTTTCTAGACTATTCCACGACTTGACTACTCTATGACTGAAGAAATACTTCCTAACATCCCTTCGATTCATCTGAGTCTTCAACTTCCAATTGTGACCTCTTGTGTCTGTGTCCCATCTCTGGAACATCCCGTCTTTGTCCACCTTGTCTATTCCGCGCAGTATTTTATATGTCGTTATCATGTCTCCCCTGACCCTCCTGGCCTCCAGTGTCGTCAGGCCGATTTCCCTCAACCTTTCTTCGTAGGACAATCCCCGTAGCTCTGGGACTAGTCTTGTTGCAAACCTTTGCACTTTCTCTAATTTCTTGACGTGCTTGACTAGGTGTGGATTCCAAACTGGTGCTGCATACTCCAGTATGGGCCTGACGTAAATGGTATACAGGGTCTTGAACGACTCCTTACTGAGGTATCGGAACGCTATCCGTAGGTTTGCCAGGCGCCCGTATGCTGCAGCAGTTATCTGATTTATGTGCGCCTCAGGAGATATGCTCGGTGTTATACTCACCCCCAGATCTTTTTCCTTGAGTGAGGTTTGCAGACTTTGGCCATCTAAACTATATTGTGTCTGCGGTCTTCTTTGCCCTTCCCCAATCTTCATGACTTTGCATTTGGCAGGGTTAAACTCAAGGAGCCAGTTGCTGGACCAGGCTTGTAGCCTGTCCAGGTCTCTTTGTAGTCCTGCCTGATCCTCATCCGATTTCAGTCTTCTCATTAACTTCGCATCATCCGCAAACAAGGACACTTCTGAGTCTATCTCTTCCGTTATGTCATTCACATATACCAAGAACAGCACAGGTCTTAGGACTGACCCCTGTGGAACTCCGCTTGTCACAGGCGCCCACTCTGACACCTCGTCACGTACCATGGCTCGTTGTTGCCTCCCTGTCAGGTATTCTCTGATCCATTGCAGTGACTTTCCTGTTATGTGTGCCTGATCCTCTAGCTTTTGCAGTAACCTCTTGTGAGGAACTGTGTCGAAGGCCTTCTTGCAGTCCAAAAAAATGCAGTCGATCCACCCCTCTCTCTCTTGTCTTACTTCTGT